>NC_136808.1:13927338-14085838 GCF_951216825.1 Electrona antarctica | reverse complement strand
AACATAAATTATACAAACCAACAGACAACTACAGAACCCTTTGTTGCTCTCACAAGAATGCTGGCAAAAGGATTCAAGACAGAAGAGGGTTTATTTGTCACTCACTTTGCCTGCCTGTCAAAAAAACCAAAACATATCATAACCCCCTACGGTCGCGGCCCACCGGTAATATGACCGGTACATCCTGTGGCCAGTCCACCCCTGCTATTTAGCTCTGAGATGTAGTGGAGTATAAATATAAAAGTACTGACAAATGATACTGACAAATGTACACACTCAAGTAAAATCACTTCAAAATTTAACTGAGTACAGTACTTTGAGTAAGTTGAGAGTAAATGTACGTCCCACCACTACTGGCTTTGGGAATGTGCTTTCAACAAGAGAAATAATGAAAGAATGTGGGTGAGAGAAATGTGCCCCCTTCTCGAGGCAATGGAGCAGAACTGTCTCTAATGACGAATCCCTGTCTTGCTGACGACACGTTGAATTTCACCTGACAAATACCCAACGACCGGGACAGAACACTTTGACAGCCGGTGCGCCCGCTTTAAGCCTCCCCCACAAACAAAATGTGTCTTCCACAGGGTTGCACAATTCAACATGCCACAATTCAACACGCACGCATGCACGCATGCACGCACGCACGCACGCACGCACGCACGCACGCACGCACGCACGCACGCACACACACGCGCACACACGCATGTTTGTAACTATACTTGTGAGGAGGAGCAACATCGATTTGAATGAATGAATGCCATTTTAAATTGGCTTCGGCTTGTCAAAAATAGCCGATCTACAAGCCCACGTCTCAAGCTGTGGCGTGAGCTTGTAGATCATATGAATTAGGCACAACTCCTACACTAACCTCTAAACCTCTAAATGTATAGCCTAATTACAATATTTATTTTTATTTTTAATATACAAAAAAATGTTTATCTTGTGCGGATCGAGGAAATTTGTCCTCACAATGTCTAGCTTTCAAAATTCTACTGTACTTGTGGGGACATTTGTTCCTCACGAGTATAGAAATAAAAGTACACACACACACACACACACACACACACACACACACACACACACACACACACACACACACTGCTTCATGCTAAAGCAAGCACGGATGAATGGGTGTACCAACTAAGCACAAAATATATGCTGAGTTTCCCCTGATGTAGTGCGATTGCAGCTAATTAATTTTACATTTGAAAGGTTCTCCATTACAGTACCAATGCGACCCCCCTGCACCATTGATTAAAACACATCAGCACCACACAGAGCGGCAAACTGCACCTTCTCTTGATACACAAGCACGAGGTTAAAATACGCTGTGGTTCACTGATATGCTTTTATCCTGCAGGATTTCCATCGAAAACAGCCCCATCACAGCCTTGAACATTACTTACAGTATGTACTAGTAGTGACAAAGATACACTAAATAAATAACTCAAATGGGCCACACACACACACACATGCACGCGCACACACACACACACACACACGGGCGCGCACATGCACACACACACACACGCATACGCACGCACGCACACACACACACACACACACACACACACACACACACACACACACACACACACACACACACACACACACACACACACACACACACACACACACGACACACATGGTGAAAACGGCTCAGCAATGCCTGTCTTGTCTATATAATATCACCTGAAGAGATTCAGTATGACTTTAATAAGCTCTGAGTAACTTCTTAAGTCCACCCATCTGTGGTTACTGGTTAATGACATGCACACTCTGCATGTTTGAGGCTTTGTCCTATCCTCTGTCTCTGCTGTATGACCAAATAAGCCTGATTTAGGGCGGCTGTGGCTCAGGAGGTTGAGCAGGTCGTCCAATGATCCATGGGTCGGTGGTTTGAAACCCGGCTGCTCCTATCCACATGTTGTGGGCAAGACACTGAACCCTACATTGACTCCAATGAGTCAGTCGGTGTGATCTTGCCACCATTGATTTGTGAATGTGGGAAGTGAGGACGCTGGCGTCGACTGTTCGCCGCTTCACCTCCCAAGTCATCTACAGTGACATAGGGCGTACAGGTGTATGACTCCAACTACAATGGTTTCAGCCTGATCATTGACTTCATCAAATTAAAGTTCAATGTTTCAAAAAGTTTTAAACATGGAAATAATGTATTCATGCAGTATAAATGTAGGGCTTAACTAGACCAAATCTCTCCTGTCCTCTGTACCTCCCTAAAATACAGCTACATGTACCATTACAGTTACTGGCAATGTGCATAAGAAATATAATAAAGTAATAAGAATATAAGGACACAACAGAAGACCATTATTGATCAACAGCAGCAATGCAGTTTCTCACTGCTCCGCTTAAAATATTTTCTTCTAATCTAAAGAAAAACCTGAAAACAAGCTAAATAATCTATTTTTGCGATATGCAAAAGTATTTTGTGATATGTATATCATTGTCGATGATACATATCGATATTGTTAAGTCCTAGTTCAATACATATACTGTACATCGACCTGTACCCCATGCATTAATGCCCAAGTTGCTCTTGGATGGGAAAATTAGCTTTTAATAGTGGTCTAAATGGAGATAGATCTGCTGACATGTGCACTGAAGCTGACAAGCTGCTCTGCATTAATAGAGATTTCCCTGGACAATTCATCCACTTCTCTCTTAGCCAGAAAGGCAATCTCACACTTTACATGTCTGTGAATATTAACTCACGAGTCACCACCAGTGGTGGAAGAAGAAATCAGATTTTAGTAAAAGTAGAAATACCACAATGTTTTACCTTAGTAACAAATAAAAGTATTGGCACCACAAAACTACCATAATAACTTTTTCGAAAACAATCTCACAACACGTTGTGAGCTTGCACATCTGCAATGTGAGCTTGCACATCTGCAATGTGAGCTTGCACATCTGCTATTTTCAAATGAACACAGGCTTAAAGTAGTCCATGAATGTTTTGAAATAAAAATCTAAAAATAAAGTAAATTGTAACAAATGTTTTTCCAAATATCTGCAGTGGAGTCAAAAGTAGGAGTAGAAGTATAACATTAAACAATGTAATTGCGACCGTAGATCGCATTTGTGATTATGTGATAGTGATACTTTATTATCAGTTCACACTGAAATTTGTCTTGCGACCCAGCAGCCAAGTATGCAGAACACATATACACACAAAAAATCAGTGTAATCACGCACACCTGGGCCTTATATACCCGTGCGTGCCAGTACAACTGGTGTGTCTTAAAGAGATATCCACGTCACGAGTGAGGTGGGGTCATTCCCCATACATATGAAATATGTTGGGTGGAGAGATAGTCTCGATACGATAGAGCATATATACACACATTTGACATATCACAAAGAACAAAACAATATTACATACATAAAGACATGAAGACAGGAACAATGTCCACCACCTAGATTACCCCAAGGCTACTACAACTCCTGATTAAGCCTCAAAGTCGACTGGTGGACAAAGGACCTCTTGACTTTAGTCTGACCTTATTGTATGCTGGTACACCATATCTCAACAACCTATATTCTCTATAAAACATATGGTTAGTATTAGAGGTGATATTCCTTGCTAACCTTAGGATGCTGTTATCATACGTGGTGGATGTATAACGTTTCTGAAGTGGTTGTCCAACAATCAAATTTACTAAACGGAAACGGAAACTGCATTTCCGTTTGTCACGTCACACCTCCATATATGGTCACGCCTCATGGCAGCCGGCGAACACTAGAGTTCTCAATAGGCCCGAAACTTAAGGCCCGGCCCTACCTGGGCCGGCCCCTCATCAAACCCTGTAAACTCAAGACACGGCCCCTGCTGCCACCCTTAGATCTCCATATATGGAGCTGACCTGTTCTGTCATTCCATGTGTTGATCTGACCTCATCAAACCCTGTACACTCAAGACACGCTCCATATATGGCCAGTACAGAATTCATTCCATATGTTGATCTGACCCCCATGCCAAAGCGCCAGCGCTCGCCCAGCAGTCTGCCGTCACCCCGGCGGATGCGCGCCAGCGAGGTCGCCCTCAGGGCGTCTTTACTTAAGTAAGTAAGTAAAAGTACCTCAAATTTGTACTTGTTGTTGTTGTGTAGTGTGATGTCTGTCTGTCTGTCTGTCTGTCTGTCTGTCTGTCTGTCTGTCTGTCTGTCTGTCTGTCTGTCTGTCTGTCTGTCTGTCTGTCTGTCTGTCTGTCTGTCTGTCTGTCTGCCCTCTCTCTCTCTCTCTCTCTCTCTCTCTCTCTCTCTCTCTCTCTCTCTCTCTCTCTCTCTCTCTCTCTCTCTCTCTCTCTCTCTCTCTCTCTCTCTCTCTCTCTCTCAAGGTGATCCTAACTGTGCCTATTTAAGGGTTGAATGTGCCCGCCACAACATCATCAGTACTATATGCAGGGCCGCCTTGGGACATGGCTGTTTCACCTGCTAATACAGGCAGTGGGGTGCAGTACTTAATTTAGACAGTACTTAGTTTAGACTAGTCATTTGGTTAGACCAGTCATTAGTCCTACAACTATACAACCTATCTCAAACCCTCACCCTAACCCTAACCTCCCACGGGGCAGCACACCTAAACCTAACCTTAACCCATGTCTAACCAATGACTAGTCTAAACTAAGTACCGGTCACCCCAGGCAGTGTAGAGTGTGCTGGACTTAGATCCCATGCTGGTTAACAAGAGGTATTGCATGACACTCAAATGGAAATAACTCCCCTTAAACATTGTAGCTCAACAGTAAAAGTTATTGCAGCTTTAATAACCACATAACTTCTGTCTGTTTTATATGCCTATACAGTACATGGACCGGGCCGACCCATCATAAGAAACAGATGGGAAAACGAAACTCTTGACGCACAGCGAGCCCTTTGTTTGGACACTTTACTGGCGGCTGCAGCCGTCCCTGTGGCGAACGGATTAGGACGCCCGTGAGATAACAAGACTACCGCTCACCACTCCCAGGTCGCCCGCTCACGCAGCGTCCAGCTGCTTTCTAATTAAGGCAGCCCAAATTGACTCGACCGAGCGAACGCCCTTCTAAGAACACATTATTCCACAGAGCAGGAGTTGAACATACTCCATCAATGTTAGGGTCAGAGTCAGAGGTGTGTTAGGCGTAACTGTTACTTTTACTCACTTACCTGTAGGCTACATTTACTTTAGTAATTGTTTTAATAAGTTAAAGTTTTAATGCACTATACTTTCACTTTCACTCAAGTACATTGTGAAGAAAAAGCTGATCTTCCCGCACTGGTTCACTCAGTCACAGCTGTCTACAGATTTTGTTTAACAAGAACGTCAAAGTTAACAACAACGTCAAAGTTATCGCATTTATCTCATGGTGACACTTCAAGGTAATTCGTCTCATTATAAAACTTGTTTCCAATCAAGTTAATTAACTTTGGGACACTTGAACCACTTTTAACCTGGCGTGGCTATTCTGGACATATGTCATTATTAAAAATAACAATGCCGAAAACAACCCGGGTTAGGGTTACGAATTAGAAGTTACAGTAGGGTTGTTTCACAACTAGTGAACTCAATACCGCCCCATCTGGCGGAGTCAGGTTAGTATCCATCCTAGCATTTTCCCCATCTCTCCTAGCATACTATCCCCCCGGCAGCATTCTCTGAATTTTGCAAACCAGGCCAGTTTGTTGTATTTTGGACCTTTGGCCCGTGACTGGTGGGTGGCTTTGCATAGGAACATCTTGTATGTTTTCGCCTGCTCACAGATTTAGATGTGCCATCTGGCGCTGCATGGGACCCAGCGCTCCCAACGTTTTGGAGCAGCCATGTCACAGTGTCACAGTGTCAACATATGTGTCTGTCTGTTGGTCTGGCAAACGGGGCGCACATCACCGGGGTGGCATCTGCCACACCTCACGCCTCTTTTTGGGCTGTTTTCCACTACAAGAACTCAGCGTGCTGTCAGTGCCCTGCAGTGTACCGTATTTCACAGGTTCTGGATTTGTTTCCAAATCAGAGACTAATTTGGGCCCTGCTCAGGAGGTCTGATTTCTGGGAATTAGGTCTGATTTCTGGGATTCCCTAAGAAGAAGAAAAATCCCCCCAAAAAAGCTAAAATAGACAATGTAAATAAATCATCTATTTTTACTTTTGTTAGAAATCACAGAACTTCACATGTTCTGGAAAGTTCCAGTCTAATTGGTTTAGGTTATACCACTACAGTTTAACCACTTTCAACCTGGAGAAATTATAGGCGAAAATGTAAAGAATTAAAATGTAAAAAAATAATAAAGTAGAGACAAATTAATATATTGTATGTTTAAAGCCTGGATGTGAGGTGTGATGAGAGCTGCCCTCGACATTGCTTCCCGACATTCACTTTCACAGCCCTCTCTCTCTCTCTCTCTTTCTCACGCGCACAGACACGCACGCACGCACGCGCACGCACACGCACACGCACGCACACACACACACACACACACACACACACACACACACACACACACACACACACACACACACACACACACACACTATACTTGTTAACGCTAATTTTATGAATGTTATTTTTTACTTTTATTTTGCTATTTGTAACGTACTGTAGTACATCTACTGTACAAGCTGATCAATGCGTCACAGCTTGTAGATCTAGTATTGTCGGTGCATGGGCACAGGCACACAACTATTAAAGTATAAATCAGGCATATCTCTAATAACTATAACCCAAACCCCTGAACCTAACCTCGAAATGCCTAATACTAACCCTAACCTGAATATTTTCCTAATTGTAAGTCTAAATGAATAAATACACTTTTTTTTCCCTTTAACCATAAAACAACCATTTATTTTGTGAAGATCAGGAAATTATTGTCCTTGCGACTATTTCTTGAATACGCTTACTAATGGTCCTACTCACACACATAGTAATAAAAGCGCACACACAAACACACACAAACACACACAAACACACACAAACACACACACACACACAAACACACTCGTCGAAGCTGAAATTCTCTCAGAGGGAGGACAAAAAACAACAACAACGCTCTCTCTCCGACCTGCAAAAAAAAAAGGGCGAGCAAACAAACAAAGAGGAGCATCTTGATGACTGGAGGGAGAGTGGGCGGGCGTGAAAACGCTGAACACAAACCCACGCCACCTCGCTCCTTCCAGACAGGAAGATGGATGCTCTCAACTCTATTAATAACCTAACTCCACATACCATGGCACTGGCCAAACTGCTAACACTGCAGCTAGAACTGCCCCCCCGATGCTAGCGGAGAACATCCGCCTCCCTGCCGACCCTCCGGCAACGTCGCCCCCCTTCTCTCTCTGCTCGGAGAGGAGATGCCCTGTCGTACGACCATGTGCGCTCACTGAAAAATAGCTTGATCTACAGCAGTGGTTCCCAAACAGAGGGGTTTGGGGCTCGGGAACCCATTTTGGGGTCACGGCCCCATTTTTCGAGAGTATATCCCCTTTTGTTTTTGTTTCCAACATTTCGTTTTTTCAATTATTAAAGAAAGAAATGTAATTAAAAACATTTTTTTAAGGGCAAGCTCACAAATTGTAGATCTAAAAACGTTGGGAAACAATCGCGTCGTGTGGCTGCTTCAAACCCTCCAACCTCTCCTACAGCAGGGGTTCTCAACGTTTTTGGCCGGGGACCCCCGAAAATGCTTTGGCAACGTCTCGGGACCCCCGCCCCGCCCCCTCCCGACCCCCAATATAAATTGACTGCTACAATAACCTTAAACCATTTTGGGCGGGAACCCCTTTTGGTGTTTTAAGCATTGTTATAATTTAGCTATTTAAAAATAGCAGATCTACAAGCTCATAGCGCGCCACCGAGTGGCGCGCTACGAGCTTGTAGGTCTGCTATTTTTGAAAAATCGTGAAAAAATAAATAAAAAATAAAATCTTTTTTTTTTTTTTTTTTTTTTTAAATAATTTGGGGACCCCCTAAAATAATTTGGCGACCCCCCGAGGGGTCGCGACCCACGGGTTGAGAACCCCTGTCCTACAGTACAGTCACTGTACAGTGTACCTATCGTTCCTGAAGGTGCATCGTGTGCATGCAGTTATGGTGCATTGTAATGAAAATACTCATGAGCCTCGGCCTGCCGTATGTCAGTGGGTACTGAACTATGTGGGGGCGGAGGTCTCATACTCTACTCTCCACCCAAAAAAACATCCCAAATGACACAGGGAAGGTTCTCTGACTGAACTGGAAGCATAAAAAGTTGTCAGACCTGGAGATGAGAAACCCCTTTAAAAAGTCCAAGGCTGCTTTAGCAGCAGCACCATCACTCCTCAGTCTCAATGAAGCGGCACCGTATTGATAGAGCACCTACACTGTGACCGTGACATTCTCAATTTCCAGAGCAGACACACTCTCGTCTGACACGCACGCACGCACGCACGCACGCACGCACGCACGCACGCACGCACGCACGCACACACACATACACACACACATACACACATACACACGCTCTTTGCCAAACATCGCTGCCACATGTGCCTCGCTGACCCCAGGGCACACTACGGCCCGTCTCCTCTGGGAGCCAATAAGCTCCTAATGCCGAGCTTATGCTCAGAAAATGGCAGACCTACAAGCTCACAACGCATTGTGAGATTGTAGGTCGGCTATTGTCGAGGTGCGACATCACGGTGCGACAAAGTAGTAATCAGGCTTAATACAACCCGTGGGGGTAAAGGCAATCCACTCTCCCCGGGAGAGTTGGTGAAGCGGGCGACAGATTCCTCTCCCTGATATATTATCATCTTGATGGCTGTGGATTGCACTCACAGCGGCCCGTCTCTATTTCTCCTGACTTCAGTTCCTCATCGCAGAGAGCCATAAAAAATAAATAAGTGTAATTTCCCTTTCCCCATTTCCCTAAAGGTGAGTTCAGTTCAGCGATTGCTGCTCTTTCTTGGCAAACACACAGAACTCAGCCAGGTTTCATGCTAGCGTTCTGTAAACACACAGAACTCAGCCAGGTTCCATGCTAGCGTTCTGTAAAGCCAATGCAGACGTGAGGCCGCATGCAATGTTTGCGCGTTATTATGACATTCCAAAATCACACAGTAGCGGTTCCTGAGAGGGACGTTATGGAAAGTGAGAGCGCTACCGTAGTTTACTGGGAATCGCTCATGCACACAGGGTGCATTGCCTGTATTTGCTATGCTAAATCATGTTGCTAGGTTAACATTGGCAGCCATCTATGCTAGCCTAACAGGGCTCTAACAAGCTAAGTTAGCCTCAGCTAATGTATTTGAACTTTACAGTGATAAGTGTGTTAAGGTTAGTCATTTCAGATACCATTCATACAATCATCCATCCATGTCTGTCTGTGGCTGTGCAACCATCTCCATATAAAAACCCTTAAACTGTCATCATCGTGTCATTCTTGAGTTCATGGGCTACTCGTTGATTACAAACTGAAAAATGGTTATTACAGGGAAGGTACAGGGTAATATCATGGAAACAAACCACACTTTCTTTTACAGTCTAGTTCCACCTTAATTACTGGGTAAATACCAGGTAAATAGTTGTCTAGTTACTGGATAAATACTGAGTAATTACCAAGTAATATCATGGCAACAAACCACGCTTTCTTTTACAGTCCAGTTCTACCGTAATTACTGTGTAAATACTGAAAGTACCAGGTAGTAATTTGGAAACAAACCACGCTTTCTTTTACAGTCACAGTTCCACTTTAATTACTTAGTATATACTAGGTAAATACAAATCACACTTACTGGGTAAATAGCAGGTAATTACCGGTTAAATATTTTCTAGTTACTGGGTAAATGCTGAGTAATTACCAGGTAAAACATGGTAGTTATCAGGTTAATATCTGGTAATTACAATGTAAATAGTCATTAACACCCGCACGGCCACTGCACCAGTTGATTGATAAGGCATGAATCAATAATAAATACTCATAATTACATGGTAATTCCCGGGTAGTAGTTAAGAAAATACATGATAATTACCTAGTACTTACTGGGTATATTTCCCTGTAGTTAACATGTAATGGACTGGGTAATACATGGTAGTTATCAGGTTAATATCTGGTAATTACAATGTAAATACCGTCGTTAACAGCCTCACGGTCAACTGCACCAATTGATTGATAACACATGGCTCAATAATTCATGGGTAAATACCTGGTAGTCGTCAGTGAATTGTATAGTAAATACTAGGTAACTACATGGCCATTATCCAGTATTTACAGTGTAATTAACTGGTAACTACCTAGTATATAGGTTATAATTTCCTGGTAGTTGGCAGGAAAATACATAAGGATTACCTAGTACTTACTGGGGAAAACTTTGTATGACCTTGTAATTACCATATAATTACCTGGCAAATACTAATAATCACTGGGTAGTAGTCAAGAAAATACTTGATAATTACCTAGTAATTACTGATTAGTTTTCATAGTAATTACTGGTTACATGACCATGTAATTACCATGTAAATTCCTGTATTTACCTGGTAAATACTCATAATTACATGGTAATTACTGGGTAGTAGTCAAGAAAATACTTGATAATTACCTAGTAATTACTGATTAGTTTTCATAGTAATTACTGGTTACATTACCATGTAATTACCTGGTAGAAGTACCAGGTAATTACTAGAGTAATTACTAGAGTAGTCAAGAAAATACTTGATAATTACCTAGTAATTGTTGTGTTTATTACCCTGTAGTTACCATGTAATTACCATGTAATTTCATGGTTATTACTGTACTGTAAAAGAAAGGGTTACCGATTTTTGTTTCTTTTTCTGTTTTGTATGTGTCGATGGAGTTACTCTTATGGACTCCCATGTGTGGTTATAATATTCAAATATGTCTTCCCTATGTTTGGTTTCTTCCTGAAAGCTGAAAGCCTTCGAGTCAAAATGCCCAATCGAAATACACCACTGTAGTGACACACTAACATCGTCCCCTCCCCTAACCCCACCCCCATTATCATACAAGCTGTGGGCACGGCTTCAGTTCAGGTGGGTGGTGCTAAGGTGAAAACCAGGTATACTTAATGAACTGGTGGACACATAAAACATAATTTTACCACTTTCTGCCTTTTGACTGAGAAACTTGGAGGAGTTGAGCTGAGGCAGCATATTTCTTTTTACACCCAGTAGCCCTCCCTGTTACAGACCAACATTCTTTTAAAAGTTTGCAATGATAGCCCAAATGCAAGGCTTGGTTAACTTAAATTGGGGTTATTAGCATACCAATTAATATGTAGTGGAGATGTAACAAGATACAGCGTAACTGCGGCTCACGCTCGCTGGCTTTAAATGGAATCTCATTAGAGCTAAAGGACAGAATGATGAGTTTTACAACGGGTGCTGGCAGGGTTTTTACAGGCAGACATTTTGTACTAATGACTGTGGTTAATGTGAAATAGTGACCTGTCGCATTAAACGCAGCCAGGATGAATGGAACCCACTGTTAAAATAACCTTCACTCCACTTGCTGATAAATCTATTGGCTAAAGAGTCTTCTTCAACTTGGTCATCACCAGGGTGTTTAGGCAACCTAGCTAGGCGTTTCCCTGGAGGGTGGAGACACAAAAGTATAGAGGTGTTTGTTAAAGCATCTGCTTGTCTCTAGTTGAAAATTCCAGATTAGAAAGAATACATTGACAAAAGTACAGAAGGTAGCCACAGAGTGAATAATATCTTAGTTTTAAAAAAAAATTGTTGAGTGGTGCAACCACTCCTATAGACATGTGTGTCCCTGGGTCCCTGTGTCCTTGGGTCCCTTGCTGGCTGGGTTTTTGCACGAAAATTGCTTTTGGTTGGTTTTCACAACCAAGTGTCTCTGTTGCGCAGCCTAACACGCACGCACGCACGCACGCACGCACGCACGCACGGTTGCACGCACGGTTGCACGCACGCACCACGCACGCACGCACGCACGCACGCACGCACGCACGCACGCACGCACGCACGCACGCACGCACGCACGCACGCACGCACGCACGCACGCACGCACACACACACACACACACACAAACACATATTAACTGTATATATGATGCTTTGGGGTGTTACAGTACAGTACAGTACAGTACAGTACAGTACAGTACAGTACAGTACAGTACAGTACAGTACAGTACAGTACAGTACAGTACAGTACAGTACAGTACAGTACAGTACAGTAGAGGGAACCCCATGGGGACCCCCACACGGTCGGTAACTGTCATTTCTCAACCATTTTGGCCGGAACCGGGCCGGCACCCTGTGGGTCTGGAACTTCCGAGGCTTGTTGTGTTGTCCGGGGTTAGGTCGTGACAGCGTGCCGTGTGGCGTCAGTGTCGCCGTTGGCCACCGCTGACGGTGTGTCTGTGGAATCCATCTGTTCTGGCGAGCTGAGGGGACCAAATGGACTGAGGCCTGATTTGGTGTCAAACGGAGCACTTGGATGACAAGGCGGCTTGTCGTGTCTGTGCGTGGGCGTGTATATCAGGAGGTTAATGTACTGTAACTATATACATTTAGCTGCATATGTGTGCGAGCAAAATGTTTAAGGAAGATACCGTAGTTTAACTGTGTGTGTGTACGTGCGTGACTGTGTGCATGCATGCATTAGTGCATGCCTGCATCCGAACACGCTTATGTGCGTATGGTGCATACGCGAGTGCATTCTTTTATAAATGTGCGTGCGTGCGTGCGTGCGTGCGTGCGTGCGTGCGTGCGTGCGTGCGTGCGTGCGTGCGTACGTGTGTGCGTGTGTGTGTTGGATGCTGGTCTAAGGCTTATGGTGTTTGTGTCTATCCAACTGCGAGTTCACAGTCAGACCCACGTTTGAGTCACTACGTCTGGACAGGATGGCTTGGATGGGCAAGTTTGAACAGGAAAAAATACAAACAGCTAATATTGTGACTAATCATAACATAAGGACATCTGTACAAATGACCGCATACACTGTCCATATGCTAGACCTGCACTCCATGACCTCATACATTATCCATATGCCAGACCAGCACTGCATGATGTATCCACACTGAATGTGATAAACAAGCACTGTGTTTTGCCCTGTAGACTGCTATAATACTGGCTGATGCTATAACGACTGACCAATACTGTATATGGCTATGCAGACATACAGAATATCTTGTTCACTTGTTCTCATGTTTTTTTGTTTCTTCTCGAACACAAATGTTATTTAGTTAGCATGCTGTTTAGACGACAGTGCAAGGGGCCAGTGGTAGAAAGTATCTAAGAGTGCTGTACTTTGATTTTGAGGTACAGAAATTCCATTTTTAGATATGACATGTCATAGATCAACTCCACAACATCTCAGGAGCAAATATTTTACTCTTTTCTCCATCACAATTATTTGACAATTTTAGTTTCTAGTTACTTTGCAGATTTAGATTATTTTGCATCAGTAGGCCTAAAAGGTAATACGATTTCAATGCATCCTAGAATCACAGTTACTGTAACAAGTTACTGTGGAAACTTGTACTGCCAGCCAGCGCCATAACCCGTGGCACCGCAGGTTATAATAATTACCCTTTGATAGCCAAACCCGCGGCACCGCAGGTTATAATAATTACCCTTTGATAGCCAAACCCGCGGCGCCACGGGTTATCGCTTTATATCAAAACCGACCAGCAGAAGCCAAACACATACCGTAGTAGTTGGGTCAATTATGGCTGTTCCGTGACCGTGGAGAGGTCCGTTTCTCAATGGATTTGTCATCTAGGAGGGTTATTAAACAAATTTACTATACTTTTTACTTTAGTGTACTTTACTGTAGTTCTACTCCACTCCAGACCGGCGGGTCTGTCCGACCATGGTCGGTCTGTCTATTTAAAAAAAATGGTCGGTCTGTCTATTTTTCCAAAAATGCTCGCGTCGGTCTGTCTATTTTTCCAAAAATGCTCGCGTCGGTCTGTCTATTTTTCCAAAAATGCTCGTGTCGGTCTGTCTATTTTTTCCAAAAATGCTCGGTCTGCCATCTTGCATTTGAAGGTAAAAAATAGGTCAAATCATTATATACACATCAAATATGTATTCCTTGACCAAAATAAGCTCTGAAACCATGTATCAAACCATTAAAAAATACCTTTTCACGGCAGCCATTTTGGATTTTGGTCTCTAAAAGATATTCCCCGCCCTTTTTAAAGATACACCCCGGCCAAATCCATCGCCATTAAAACACCTCCCCGCACCTCTAGCTGACTGGATTCATACAGCATTAATGGTGGGCAGGAAAATCATTGTTAAGGAATGGAAGTCTGAGGATTTGCCTCCAGCACATGTATGGTTCACTCAGCTTGGTAATGTGGCTGCTTTGGAGAAGTTATCTTTTAAGATGAATAATCAGTTGGGTAAATATGATTTGAAGTAGAACGTGTTGCAGGTCCATGATGTGATCCGTGGTCAGGCAATTCCCTTTTGATTGTTTACTGTCTTTGATACGACGGTTGATGATGATGCGTGTTTGGTCGTGTAAACTAATTTAAACTTTTAATTTGATTTATTTGTATTTGTTTTTGTTTATCTTGTCTATCCTTGTTTTATATTATGTTTTTGTGCTCATACATAATGTCCATGCATACGTATTCTGTTGTTGCTGTTGTTGTTGCTTGTGTTTGTTTTTTTTCTGTTTATTTGTAAAAAATCCAAATTAAGTACTTTAAAGTACATTAAAAAAAAATACACCCCGGCCAAATTTGTTAAATAACCCTCCTAGATGACAAATCCATTGAGAAACAGACTTTTGCTCTCCACGGTCACTGAACTGCCATAAATGACCCAACTAAAGGCGAAATGTGCGCGTGCACCCCATTGGAATCCACTCATTCTTTTTGTCAAATCTGTCCGGCGTTCAGATGTGAATAGTGATCAGCTGCTAGACGACAATGTGCTTTCGGTTTCGTCTCTGTGAAGCGTGTGACACACACGGAAGAGGGGCTCATATACAGATGATGTGAATCATGGCGCCGAGGTATCTAGACATGACGCGGCGCTCAAAGTGTTAATTGGTAATTGGATTTCGGCCAAATGACCTTGTATCCTATAGTTTCAAATGTATATAATGTTATTATTTAGATAGCATACTGAGACAGATGCTAGGTTCATTGTCTACTTGGTAGCCGGCGATAGTTTCAAATGTACAACATGTTGTTTAGACAGATGCTAGGTTCATTGTTTACTTTTGTTTTTACTTTTTACTTTTTGTGAGGCACCACATTGTTCTCTCTAGACTGTATTTATATGATTATTTCCCTTGTTTATGCCCTGGATAAGAGTGTCTGCTAAATGCCTAAATTGCACCGAACACTGAGGATGTCATATTATTTATACAGCGGGCAGCTGTATCCTTTTGAATTATGTGAAAACACATTTCTAAAACTGTACACGATTTATTCCAACTTATTTTTGCCGACACACTGTGACCCCTTTTCCACCGGTTGGTTCCCAATGGGAACCGGTTCAGTTCTTTTTGGTTTTTAGTCCATGAGCCAGAGCTCCAAAATTGGTGGGCAAACTAGACCTATATTCAATTGTTTATTGGATCAATACAAGTAAATGAATACTTGATAACCCTTCCACAGTAGTAGCTTTTTCATATTTTCGATTATTTTGCATATTTTCCTACATAATGCCTCATTTGCATATTTAAAAATGTAACTTGTAATACAATAAATCATTGTCTTCGTGTAAGTACTCAATTGGGGAAGTTTAATGGTGCTAACAATCTAATATAGGTATGGTTTTTCCCACTCAATTCATAATTAAAGTTTCAATTTTGGAGCTCTGGCTCATGGACTAAAAACCAAAAAGAACTGAACCGGTGGAAAAGGGGCCTGTGTGTTGCAGTGACCTTCAAAGTTACCTGGACCATCCATCGTGATCTTCAGGCACCCACACAGTAAAATACTGTGTTTATTTAACCACTGGTAACTCTAAAAGTGTACAACTAACTAACTATGTTAGTGTTAGTATCTGCCAAAGAATCTAATGGTAGCTGTTTCTATTTTACGCGTTATAACTAAACGAATATTGTACTGAAAAGCACGAAAAGTGTCTCTTTGGCTCATAATCACAGGGGAACATATTTTGGTGCTACTGTATATAGCACCTGCACTGGGTTATTTTACACAATATTATTTTTGCCGTAATTCAGACAAACTAAGTGTTGCTGCAGTGACCTTCCAAGTTGCAGTTGCAGACAATAGTGATTCTCAGGCACACGTATACTGTAAACAGTGAAACAACCATTTGTAACTCTGAAAGTGTACAAATGACCACCGTGGTTTAACTATGTGGCAAAGATTAAAATGTTTACAGCAATTCATCCAGATTTTTTTTTCTGTCTGTTCAAATATGTGGCACTCATTATAGATGTAATAATAAGTGCTTAATCATAACTTGTAGAAGTTTTAGGGCTGAGCAGAGTGTTTCACAGTTGGTGAGTGATTATGATGACACATAATGTATTATTGGGGTGTGCAGTGGAGAATTTTACGTCATAGTGTTTGAGCAAATTGTGTCTATTTTACGCCATGATGATGTACGATGATAAGAGCGCCCCTCACTTCACACAGGTGTGATTTTATTCAATTAATAATCTGCAAAGTAACTCGTACTAAACTAAAGCCAAATAATTGTAGTGGAACTGGAGTAGGATAATATCTGCCTCAAAGATGTAGAGGAGTAGGTGTATAAAGTATAGTAAACTAGAAAAGTGGAAATACTCAGGCAGGCAAAGTAAAAGTAGCCTACGTCAAAATTGCACTTAAGTACAGTACTCTCGAGCAGCACCACTGGCTGTAATTGTCCCACAGAGACGGAGGGAGGACGGCAGGCGGATATTCAGATGGATGTGATTAATTGATTAAAGTTAGCATATGGATGCTGGACAAGCCAGGGGGTGTCATCCATTAAATGGACAGTATGTAGAATTGGGGTGACAGCGGGTCAAGGGCTTAGGGAGACACTTAATAGCTGATTGATGGTTTGTATAATATGGGATGTTTGTGCATGCGTGCACGTGTGTCTATGCTTAATTATGTTTGTGTCTACAAACTGTAGACACTTCTCTATACTGTACTTACATGTCGCATCTACTCCTATATGCAATGCAGTGAACTCATAAAACAATATCATGTTATAGGGTTTTTTTGTCACCTCAGCCATCTCTAATACGACTTTGAACATGGCGTCCATTTTGGCATGTCATTGTAAGGTGAACATTCTCAAAACATAAAAAATAACAAATCTGCAAACTCACAAGATCAGCTAGATCAGCTATTATTGTGATTGTTCATGCAACTTAGTATAAGTGGTCGTTGGGTTGTTCTCTGATCTGATTGGATCTAGTCCTGTGTCTGGGAAAATGTGTATTCATTGAACAGTGGAGAAAACCAGTGCTAACAAAGCCACGCCCACTGCTTTGAAAACCAATCCTGATACCATTCCAATAACAAGGACCACGCTAAAGTCTTTGCATTGGTTCTGTGAAGCTGTGAAGCTGTAGACTGGGTTTTTTCAGACGGCATACCAGAATTATTCCCTGCACGGCATTCTCATGTATATGCTGTACACTTGCGCATGATCTGATCAATGGGTGAAATGATTAGCAGACAGTATATGCTTTTTTTCTCAAAACTTTGGCACGTCATACTACGTAAGTATGTATAGGGAATATACATTATGGGTAGACTACATACAGTACAGTACACCACTGGCTGTTATCCTATCCTATAACAATTGCCTAATGGGTGGGCGCTAGGTGGGTGGGAGGGTGGACCACTGATGATGAACAAGTCACTAATGATGCCTTGTTTCTGAAGCTGTAGTGCGATGGCCATCGGTGCCATCGGTGTATGAATGTGTGTGTGAATGGGTGAATGTAATGCACAATCTATGTAAAGCGCCTTGGATAAAGGCGCTTTACCATTTACCATTTATGGGCGCGCATGATTTTTCGTTTTTCGTTGGAACAGCGTGTCTATACGCATGCACTGTGGAACTGGACAAATGTGACGTAGGTATATCACAGAGGAGCACTAATAAGGATTGCGCAAAAAGTATTGCGCAATAATGTAGTTTCATACAAATACAAAGTGTACAGTAAATATGAAAGTTGCAAACATCACATGTAGTGTATTGGATTTCCCATGGCATGCATTATATAATATATAATGCATGCCATGGGAAATCCAATACACTACATGTGATGTTTGCAACTGTGTGCAAACATCACTATGTGCTATGTGCATAGTGTGCCTCCACACACTATGCACATATTATGTGCATAGTGTGTGGAGGCAACTGCACCATGGTGTGCTGGAAGAAGGCACACATAAGCAACATACTCCTTCCCTCTCTATTAGTGTGGCTGATTACAGTCACTTTCCAATCACTATGAGAGAAACACCCTGAATCAGTTGAATTAATTAAAATCCCAGTTGGCTGCATGCCATCACATCTCACACACAATCATTTATTGTTTCATGGGAGTTCACAGGTGCTCTAGGTCGAAGGAAGTCCAGCTTGCACGTCAAAAAAGTGGGTCATTGATTTAACTGAGAGTAGAAAAAACTATTGAATTTAAACAAAAAAGGGGAAAAGAAAAGAAAGCAAACAAACAAATCAACAGGCATAATGTTTTTCGGCAGTGTAAGTGCCGGGTTCAGAAGTTTGACACAGCAGCGGAAGTAAATCTGGTTGAAATGATTAAAACGCCTGACTAATGAAAAGGAAACAACCCTCTACAAGAACAGCATGTTATGATTGTGTGCATCCTATGCAATCTACACGCTTCACCAAATAAGACAAGAGACACATCATATGTTGGCTGTCATTAGTCAAAATTGCACGTTGTCATTAGAATTTAGCTGACACAGCTGGCACATCAGGAGCACAACAGCACATCCACGGGTTTGGCCCACGAAAGTTTGCAATCCCGGCGCTGTCAAGATATTGTGTGAAACGAGGCGAATACACTTTCCCAACGAGGCGAATACACTTTCCCAACGAGGCGAATACACTTTTCCAATGCATATCTCTATTTACAACGACTACTTACAAAAACATTTCTACAAATAGAAAAAATCTGATCTACAAGCTCACAATAATTATGTTGCGACGAGCACTTGTAGATCAGTTATTGTCTCCACCAGGCCGAAGGCATGGGGAGAGAGTATGTTTTGCACTCCGTCCGTGTGTGTGTGTGTGTGTGTCCGTCCGTGTGTGTGTGTGTGTCCTTCCGTCCGTCTGTTACCAGCTAATCTCCGGCACCGTTAACCCGGTCGATGCCAAACTTTGCACACACACTCCCTGGATGCCAACGATGAACCTCTGCCCAGCATTTTCCAGAACGGCCTATTATAGCGCCACCATGAGGCAGCTTTTCACATTTTTTACCTAAAACTGCACCGATCTGCGTGAAACGTTGCATGCACACTCCCTAGAGGCCAAGGACAAACCTTTGACCTGCATTTTCCGCATCTGCCTTTTATAGCGCCACCAGGAGGCCGACTTTTGTAAAACACATTTTTTGATATTACTCCTCCAGATTCTGTCCAAAAATCTCACAAATCGTTACACAGTATCTCTATGGTCATGTGCTCAAGTCGGATCTGTCCCATATTTCATATTCCATCCTAATTGGCTATAATTGGCTTTCACAGTTTGCAAGATTTCCCCGTTTTGAACAAAAGCCTCAAATCATGAACACAGCATGCAATTTACGCATCTTTCACACATTTTCTTACTAGGCTGAGGAATATATCCCACCCTTTTCACATTGGCCTGTTATAGCGCCACCAACAGGTTGATTTTTGCAAAACACAATTTTGGAACAAAATGCCTCAAATCCTCCAATTGCCATCAAAGGCAAACATGTTTATATTACTCCTAAACAGTTTGCCAAACATCTCACACAGTCCTATCCTCCTGGTGGAGACCTGTGCCCAGAAGGGCACTTTTTCTAGTTGACACTATTTTTGAAATAGGGCTCAATTGCTGAATGAAAGATACATAAAATGACCAGATCAATACACAGATTTAAAGGGTGTGCTGTGACAGAGCACTTCATCTTCTCAACAATAAGGATTTGCTGATATATACTGTACATTAGTGTACAAGGAGCTACTGGTGATAAAATATGATTCAGTACACAACTCATGTTGAAGCCCATTTATACACAGCAATAAAGGACCACTTTTCAACCTCCTCACTAATGATCATGATAAAAAGCAAAAACAAATCTACTCAGTCTGTGTCTCATAGGAGGGCTGTGGGCAGTTCAGAAACCCGTTTTACGCTCCCAAGAGTTAACTTATTGTTAAACATCTGCATCGCTTAATTTACAAGAAGTCTACACAATTAGAGAAATGTAGAATAATTGTTATTTTGATCAACGTTTGCCTGTTAACTCTCCTAATCAATACAGCATCCAATACTTATCCAACAATGCCAAAATATTCAAATGTTGGGGTCTGAGAGGCTAAATGGTGGTCTGTGGCTCAAATGCAGAATAAATAATGGGCCTCGACATGAAAAAGGTTAAAAACCGCTGTTGTAAATGTATGAGGTCCAGCGGTGGCTCACTCACCCCTCTCTGTTCTCCTCGTCATCTGCGTTGGAGAGCAGCTGGGATCCGGCCAGGGACAGGTCCAACGCTGCCAGAGGAAGGTCTCTGTAGCCAAAACTCACCAGCTGCACCGGCACTGACCTGGCATACGCCTTCTCCTCCACCGGCTGAGAGATGATCTCCAGGTCCGATACCCCCAACCGGTCCACCTCTCTGGACACACGCACGCACGCACGCACGCACACACGCACGCACGCACGCACGCATCCACGCACACACACACACACACACACACACACACACACACACACACACACACACACACACACACACACACACACACACACACACACACACACACACACACACACACACACTTGAATAAATAGTTAAAGATGACAGTCACAATTCGTTTTTTGTCTTATCCAAGACGTTAAATCTTCATCGTTCATCTTGTTATTATTAAAGTGCCAGACATTTGATCAATGACTTTGATCAATCATGTTCAATGTCTAGAATGCTACTCAAGCGAGGTGTATATTCATGGAACAACTGGCTCGCTTCATATCAACAAATCAAGGCTTAATTTATAAACGGCATAGTCCCTCGAGACAGACTGTTGCAAATTCAAAGGAAAAGAGGGCTTTGTTTTGCCAATGGGTTCCCAGATTGTAAACATCAGAAAAGGGTGGGTCTACATACTGTACAACACACATGCAGCATTGTGAGCTTGTAGACTGGCCAGTGGCTACAGTATGTTCAGTGCTCAACATAGCCGTAGTACAAATCAGGCCGGTTATAGTGTGTGTGTGTGTGTGTGTGTGTGTGTGTGTGTGTGTGTGTGTGTGTGTGTGTGTGTGTGTGTGTGTGTGTGTGTGTGTGTGTGTGTGTGTGTGTGTGTGTGTGTGTGTGTGTGTGTGTGTGTGTGTGTGGCGTGTGCGTGTGCGTGTGTGTGTACACCCGTGCGTGTGTCCTGTGGTGTATTTTTAGAGCAGAGCAGATGCTGGTTGTATGATGTGTGCTGTGACGTCGCACCACGCCTCTCCCTCCCTTTGTCAGCTAAGTAGAACCCCCCCACCCCCCCTCCCTCCGTGCACACTCTCCCCTCAAACCATGCCAAGCAAGCTCGGGAACAGAGGGGGACAGGGGATAGGGGGCAGAGAGGAGAAGTGGGCAATAGGATAAATAAATGAGACGATAGGAAGAGGGTGAGAGAGACAAAAAATTGCACCAACAAGAATAGAGCGAGGTGATGAAATCTAAAAGAACTCAAGAGAAGATCTTGCGATGGGAACACACCTGTCCGCTGCGATGCCACATGGGTGTGTGTGTGGGACACATGACGCGGCTCATGTGCTCTCATGTCATAATTATGAGAAGTGAGTTTTGTGAAAACCGTTGAACTATGCCAGATTTATAGAGCACCGAAGTCTGACGTCACTTTCAGTAGAGGGCGCCAGTCCACAGGTTCATGTATTTTTTTATTTGCATTGAAATCCGCATAGGGGGATTTTAGGTCGCTTCATATAAGAACTGTGTTTGAAAAATAAACCGATCATCCCGGCATTTCTGTCAGGGGGGTGGCTGTGCGTCGTTAATGTCCATTCATATTTGATTTGAGAAAATGGAATTAATGTGGCCGCAAAAGCCTTGAAACTACAAGCTTATGAAAGCAATTTCGCTGCTAATATACATCACGCCCAGCTGTCAACTCATTGCGTTCCTGAGATTCCTCGTTGACGTAAGCTCAGCTGGCAGTGACTCGACTCGTAGTAACCACGAAACATGAAATATGCACAACTATTAGCTGTGTTGGTCGTGGAGTGGCAGAATAGTCAGATACTGGACACAAAACAACCCTCTGTATCTAAAATATTCCAGGCAGCACGCGTTGCTCTTCAAGATCCAGGACATAATGGATTATGGATAATAGATCTCTTAAAGGGGATGGCACCTGGCACACTGATTGGTTTAAGTTGCGTAACGCCCAAACCACACCTATGCATAATGTAATGGGTAGCGGAGGTGTTTTAAGGATTTAGGTGGTGGCACAAGATAGCATTTTTTACGGGGGAACGCCTCTTACACAATCTAAATCCCAAAATGAAGGACATAGGGCTCCTGGCGCGAGATGGAGCCCCAAATCTCTTCCCAAAAATAGAATAGCCCAGTTATATAGCAGCAAGCTGCTCATTGTCCGGCTGATCCCTGGGAACTCCAGGGCCGACGGAAGGTTGGAGTGGCCAGAAACAGTCTGTCCTCTCCTCCAGATTGTTCACATCCCAAATTGCTTTTGGAGGAACCATGAGCGAGGAGGAGAGAGGAGGCTCCCCAAGAAGAGCCATGAGCGAGGAGGAGAGAGGAGGCTCAGCCATGAGCGAGGAGGAGAGAGGAGGCTCAGCCATGAGAGAGGAGGAGAGAGGAGGAGAGAGGAGGAGAGAGGAGGAGAGAGGAGGGAGGAGGAGAGAGGAGGAGAGAGGAGGCTCCCCAAGTAACTTGGAACGAGGATCAGGGAGTATATCCTTTATGTCACGTTGCAGAAGTTTTTATTTTTATTTTTATACCTGTACATGTTTTCCTTTTCTTCCAGAGGGATGCAAACATAAGAGCTAGAAGCAGAAAACAAGCAGCATCTTGATAAGACAAGACATGAATGTATAACAGATTCTGCAGAATAGCAAAATAAGGGCGATTACTGTTTTTAAATTAATGCTAGCTGTCACATCAGCCATCAAAGTGACAAGCTGTTGTTCACCTACTTCAATTAAGTAAATGGCAGCAGTTTCGTTGCATTACATCTCAGACAGTGACTTGCACCACAGATGTTGAGCTCTGACACGTTCATAGGCATTGTTTTTGAAGCAAGGCTCATTTAGTGAAAGTTGTGGCAGGGCACTGCATTGACAGTTGGCAATACCAGCTTTCCCTGTGGACAGCAAGACTAAAGGCCTGCCCACAGAATGATATAGAGATAACTAGAAGGAAAATGATGTGAGCATCCACATTGATGAACGATACGTTTCTGTAAACATATTGAACGTTTGAAGTTTGATATATTTTTTTAAAAGATATATTTTTGGGCTTTTTCTGCCTTTATTTGATAGTACACTACAACACTGTACAGTATGGTGACAGGAAATGGGGAGAGAGATGGGGGGGGACACCGGCAAAGGTCGTCGGGATTGGGAGTCGAACCCGCAACACGCCGCCAGGCTGGCTTAGCAGCCTAGGTGCCCGGACCGCTACGCTAGCTGCCCGGGCCCGTCCCATTGATTTAGAACAATTTTTAAGTTCTCATGCACTCTTGGTGTGGAGGCCTGGAGGGCTTAAAAGAGTTTAAAAGCAGCCCTTGGAGCAATGGTTCTCAAATGGGGGTACGGTATGTGTACCCCTAGTGGTACATGGAGATACTATGAGTTATGTACTGTAAGAGAAAGTGTCAAATGGAAGAATTTATTGTACTATTATGTTTAATGACATTGACAAACGTTATGTGAACCGCAGAACTGTAAAGTGTTAAACCAAATGAAACCAAACACTTGAATACTTAGATTGACACATTAGTGTTATGCCAACATTTAATTTAAAGTACATCTGCTCGAGGAACTAAATGGAACTCTTTCACTCCATTTAATATTGTTTTTTAAATTGTATTATATTATAATTAGAGATATCCCGATACTGAATCGGTATCGGAAAAGTATCGGCATCGGCCCTTATTTGTCATATCGGGTCATATCGGTATTTGCGAATATGCCAGTCTAACCACCGATCCGACACAGGGGTAAGAGGTTGACACTATGGCAGGTAAATAAAATGTTGGGGCATGTGGAGTTGTTTTCGAGTTGCCCAAACTGCAAGTGCACATTTGAGTGAGGAGTCTGCTATGAACACAACACGAGGTATACAGCTACAGTAGATAGCTATAAACACAACACGAGATCAGAACACTGGTATCGGATGTATCGGTATCGGCTAACACAGAAATGGTGGTATCGGGATCGGATCGGGAACGAAGAAAGTGTATCGGGACATCCCTAATTTGAATTATATAATTCAATGTTCTGCAAAGGTGAGTCATCATTCATTCATAGAATTATAACGCTAACTATAGTTATTTTTTGGAAATTATAACATGCCAAAAATAAGGTTTGATGAAATTATCGAGAAAAGAAAATCGGTTAACTTCATTACTTTGATTATTGCACACATTATCCAAAATGTCTTGCTCAAGAGAACTTAGAGATGTATTTTCCACAGTGTGGCTATTCCTCCTCTCTTTTAGAATGATCATCTTCATCATGAAGATAAACACACACCCTGGTGACCTTCACCTATCAGAGGAGACGGACGTCCTGTCTGAAACATCAGAACCACATTTTCTCTCTCTCTTTCTCTCTTTCTCTCGCTTTCTCTGTCTGTGTCTGTCTGAAATTATTTGTCTACTATCTCTCTCTCTCTATCTCTGTCTGTCTGTCTGTCTGTCTGTCTGTCTGTCTGTCTGTCTGTCTGTCTGTCTGTCTGTCTGTCTGTCTGTCTGTCTGTCTGTCTGTCTGTCTGTCTGTCTGTCTGTCTGTCTGTCTGTCTGTCTGTCTGTCTGTCTGTCTGTCTGCCTGCCTGCCTGCCTGCCTGCCTGCCTGCCTGCCTGCCTGCCTGCCTGCCTGCCTGCCTGCCTGCCTGTCTGTCTGTCTGTCTGTCTGTCTCTGTTTGCCTCTCTAGGTCTCACACTCCATCGTATCCATCAGTGAAAACACCTCACCTACAAAGTACAGAGATACTGTAGGTCCAATGCCAAAGTTCCTCTGATGCCACCAGGAGTGACAGAGCAGTTGGAGGTCATCATCATTCATCAGAGTGCAAGTGCTTGCATGCATGCATGCATGCATGCGTGTTTATCGAGAGAGGCACCTAGAGATCTTCCGATCTGTATTCTAACGCACTGTAACCTTAACACAAGGACTTTGGAGCAGAAGTCACACAAAAACTCACAGTGGTAGAAGTACTCAGATTAAAAGCAATACCACAATGTTTAGTCTTATAACAGTAAGCTGTTATGGCTGCACTTGTATTAGTAGATTAAGTATAAAATACAGCCTAATTGGTTGTTTATGTGGTATACAGTATGGCCCTCATTTATCAACCGTGCGTACGCCAAAATATGGGTGTACGCCGAAATTACCGCAATTTTCGGCATTTATCATTTGCGCCAACGTTTGATTTTGAACTTGAGCCAAGACAAAAACCACGTCTGGTCGGGAGCTGTCGTACGCTTTGTCCTCACCTGTTTTTCTGTCGTAGAACAGCGGAGCAGCATTGTTTGACCAGCTGAGAGGCTGTCACAGGCATCTAAACATATGTATTCACTCCTAAAATGTTTATATAAAACTGTATAGGTATATATATGCTAAATACATATAAGATGTGTCTTTGTGTCATATGAAATTAGTAGGAGATTTCCAACTTTACAAGTAATTAAAATCGCGCAATTAAAAACAATGTTTTGCCAATGTTGCAAGCCATTTAAACAGTGTTTTGCATGAGCGCATACATGCGAGGATTTGGGCTGTCTGTGCTGAAATATTTCCATGACGGGACGTTGGAGAGTAGCCTATAGTGCAGTGCTGCAGCGCGGAGAGTCCCAACATGGGTAGCCTACTGTAGCCTAATCTACAGCAGGCCGATGTCTTTCTGGAGTTACAGTATGCGCAATCTCCTCCTCGCGTCGCTCGAATGCCAAATGTGCCGTGCCAGCGCAAGTGGGAACGCATCGGAGATAGTATAGGCTAAGCCAGCCTGCAGCCCACCACCACCACTGTTCAGTGCCACATGAGGCTACGGTTTGGGCTGCAATATTCATATAATTGACAGTTGACAGCGAGGCAATTTAAATAGACTGTCGTCGAACGTGCATGGTCAATTGGTCACGGTGTCACGGACGGACCACCGTGATAGAGAGAGACAGACTACAGGACAGGAGATGCACCTTGCAAAACTGCAGCGTGTGTGCGTGCCTATTTGTTATATAATTCATGGTTCACAGGTTCAGGTTTTCGTTCACTAATATATCTTGTTGTATATTAAATGAATAAAGACTTTAATAATTTAATATACAACTAACAACACAGTGACAGTTGCTTGCAAAGTGCGTGCATGCGTGCGTGCGGGGGGTGAGGGCAGCAAGGGAAGCGAAGCGAGAGGAGAAACAGACAGGGTAGTCCTACAGCTTTATTTAATTCATGCAGGTTTATTTATTTAAGATACAACAAGTTGCGTGCGTCTGTGTGTGTGTATGGGAGGGGGCAGCAACTTAGGTGACATTCACACCAGAAAGCTTTGCTGCGATTCAAACGAATCCTGCGCATTGTCAGAAAGTGCACTTCGTTTGGCAGGTACAACTTTTTTTCCCCTGTAACCATGGTTTCCAGGTCGTATTGCAGTTGTTCATGTCGCAAAAACGAGGGCGAGGCTTGATTTCATAGGGCGTGCCAGATAGATTTCAGCCGTCACATTTATAAACGTCCGAACGAAATTAAGGAAGAAACAGCTGTCTGCGATCACTTTGTAAATGCCGACCCGACGTGGGTGTACTACGAATCCTACACTCGAATTTGGGGCAGAATTTCCACTCGATTGATAAATGAGGGCCCATATGTTTTGTAATACTAATCTAAAGCAGCAAACTAACTTGCAACTAAAGCTTTCAAATAATTGTAGTAGAGTAAAATGCACAATACATCTGAGATGTATTGGAATAGAAGTATAAAGTATCACTAATGGAAATATTCAAGTATAGTGCCCATGACAAAGTACAGAGATATATAGAAGTGAATAGTGAAATCTTGCACTTGGTTAATATTGCCAATAGATAATGGTGAGGACCAGGAATTCATGATGAGTTCATCATTATTAATTCATTGTAAATCAAACGATATTTCCGTGTATGAATTTGCCCCTTCCAGAAAAGTGTCAGAAAAAACCTGACCTGCAAAGAAAAAAGTGGTGTGTGTGCGATGGAGCCATCTCTCTCTGGGAATAGTTTTCTCATTCAGCTCACTGCCGACGTAGATGAACCAAAGATGAGGAATTATGTCAGGAGCTGCACTATCTCTGTGCCGTTGACTGACATCTCTGTAGAGCTGACCTTTAGACTGAATTCAACTCCGCTTCAGCACCCAATAAAATCCTGTCTGAGTGAGCATTCTGTTTAACCACAGTGCGCCTCAAACCACTTAAACCCTCTATATTCTCAGCAAAACAGGCCCACCTGAGTAACAACTGTAACTCGCTCTGCTGTTGTTTCCTGCTAAACCAAATCTCTTTGCTGGAAATAGCAGATCTAAAAGCTCACAGCATGTTGTGAGCTTGTAGATTTCTGATATTTCGGACGAATGTTCTCCCCAGAATAGGGGGGAGGGGTTTAACCGCTGGCTTTCCTGTAGACAGTTCTGTGTTTGAGATGAGACTAAAAAGGTCAAATGTGCTCCTCAAGCCATTTTCTGAGGCTTTCCGCACACTTTCCTCCACCTGTCGCTCCATCCCTGATAGGTACAGTATGTCTGTCTCCTATAATATCACAGCTCTAAAGTCAAAGTGATGCATGATACCGCCATGTATCAAGGAAGCCGTAACTGATATTTTGTTGGCTGCATATCGTTGCGGTCGGCCATTGGTAAATCAATGCTTTACTTCGTCTTAGTACAGTGTCACACAAATGTAGCAAAAACAGCAGTTCTACAAACTCCAACCACAATGTTCGTTTTGAGATTTGTTTTCAGTTTGCTTTTCTTTTAATTTACTGTAATCACACTGCTAGAATCCTGCCACCGGGTTTGGGTCCCGACCCACAGGGTGTGTTATTACCAGTGATCTCTGTGGTGCGACATCAGACTTGGCCCCACTTCCACAATGATCTAGAATCTCTGGGTGGAAACCTCATAATTTTTGGTACATATTATGTCCAAAAACTGTTTTTCAGGATTCAAATAAAGAAATAACAAAAAATAACAGATCAACAAGCTCAAAACGTCTCACACACGGTTTCCAGCTTGCAGAGCTGCTTTTTTTGTGTGTGTGACGCTGTAGTGTAATGATCAAGTAGGACATAAAATTAGGAAAGTAGCACAAAGTTAAAATATGGAGATAAGCTGTTTCTGCCCGACTTGGATGAAGGCGGAGCACGTAACCACTCGTGACAAAGCCAAGCTGTCCAGAGCCCTCTCCTCTCCTCCCCCAGACCCAGCACTGCTCTCCTGCATGCAGAGATGGAGCACAGTGCCCTGGTCTGGACGCATGCCAGCACAACAACCACTGATCTGCCCATGTGTTTCAACCCTGCTGGAAGATGTACTTCTTTTTTTACTTAAACAAAACAAGCAATGTAGAAACACTATTTACAAAAGGGCTATATTCAAAATGTTATCTAAGTAAAATTACAAAACTATTGGCTTCAAATTATACTTTAAGTACCCAAAATGAAGGTATTTGTTATGATTTTTTTTAAATGTGTCAAAATCTTTCCATGTGACTTGAGCTTGCACATCGGCTATTTCCGAATAGATGAAATATTAAAAATGTGTGACCCGAACTCTAGTGTATTAATAAAGGCTTTGTAATAATCTAAATGTAAATGATCTAACTAAAGTTTTTAAATGGAATACAAAGTACAACATTTGCGTAACTTTAACAGTACTGTAAAATGAGCATACTCAAGTAAAGTCAAAGTACTTCTAAATAGAGTACTACTGGCGATGGCAACCACTGATCCAGCCAGACAAGGAAAAAAACTGAAAGTAAAATGTATGCAGACGTTGCACAGTAGACACTAGACATTAAAAACCTACTTTTACTTGTAAGTTGAGGACAACACTTTTGTAGTTTTACTAAAGGAAATGTGTTTAATACAGGCCTTTTACTTGTAACAGAGTATTTTAATATTGTGGTATTGCAAACCTTTACTTATATAAACGTAAAGGGTTCTGAATACTTCTTCCATCCCTGGTTTTAACAAAATAAAAAATAAATTATACGTGAAGGTTGTGCAAGTTTATTTGTGTTTTTTCTATTAATTTTGTCATTGGGGTCCACAGAATAAGAGGCCTGCTCTGCTGGAAACATCGCGAAAAAAAGTTATGGACATTTTTGTATACCACACCATAGAGGTTTTTCATGATTCTGAATTCATTCCAAGCATTAGTTTTGCACGAAAAACACTCCTTGGGCTAAAAACGGCCTTAGCCGTCAGCACAAATGTGATGAGGTCAGCACAAATGTGATGAGGTCAGCACATTTGGGCACATTTGGGCAAGTGGCTATGGCTGTTTTAAGCCAAAGGAGTGTTTTTCGTGTGAAACTAATGCTTGGAATGGATTCAGAAGCATAAAAAAACCCTAGTTTGACATGTCACAGTTTATACGTTAGTCCATGGTGTGCTATACAAAAATGTCCATAACTATTTTTCACTGTGTTTCCGGCAGAGCAGGCCTCTCATTCTGTGGACCCTAATGACCAAATTAATAGAAAAAACACAAATAAAAAGTACGACATGACATCAAAGGTTGACCTTGAGCTTTTGGGCCTGTGGCCCTAAAATGAATTGGGATATTGTTTGGCACAGGCCAGCCCACCATCATGGGTATACAAAATATACAGTATTTATCATTTAAAGTGTCCAAAACAGCTTAATTAATGACGTGGTGGATAGCAGTGGTTGTGAGCCAAGGCAGAAAAGGTCATGATGAGGCATAACATGCTCAGAGAGCACACCGATTATCAACATTTTAAAGTAAGTGAGTAAAAGCCAAAAAGCATTGGCATCAAAATATGCTTACAGTGTCATAGATAATAGCCAATATACAAGCCTGTGGATTGGCTATTATCAAATATAGGCCTAGCCAAGGCATAAAATACAGGGCTTTAGTTTTTAATCTGTTTTGTATTCATAATCTAAATCTGCAGTAGTAATCTGCAAAGTAACTAAGGGTGTCAAATGACTGTAGTGCAGTAAAAAGTACATTTGTCACCAAGATGTATCAAATAAAGTACCTCAGAAATTGTACTTAAGTGAATGTATACTTTGGTACTTTGGCCAATGACCAGAATAGAAAGGTCAGGGAACTAACTGCATGGTAGCCATGCAGTGGAACATAGAGAGAGAATAATTTGCCTCAAAATATTGTCATGGCTTCTGGGTACAGGCTTTAGTTACGACATACTATTGGTCCGACTGTCATTAGACCGACAACCTAACCCAAACCCCTAACCTAACCACAACCGCAAGCACGGCGCAACGCATGTCGGAAGCGACGGGTGATTTCCTTATGCGCACCCCATGGCTTCTTTCTACTGAACAAAAGCAGAAGAAGATGGACTTTTTCTCCATAGTGGTCTTGTTTGATCAAACTACTGTAGGTACTGTACTTTACGTACACATTTGAGGTAGGCTACTTTTACTTTAACCAATTACTTAGTTGACCGCATGTGTCTATACTTGGTGTCTAAGCACCCAGGTGCAGGTCCCCTCCTTTTCTCCTCTACACCAGGGGTCTTCAACAGGCCCTTTCATAGATAGATCTGCTTCATTGACTATACGACAGTCTCACTTCACGGTGCTTTCAAGTGAACTCAGCAATTTAATAACTTTTTTACGAGGCACCTGTCGTAAATCACACCTTATCGTAAATCACAGAGTCTGGCTATACTCTGCTTTGATAAAAAAATAGGTGACATTCAAATAAACCATTTGAATGGAACTACATCATGTGAATAAAATATACTGTAACATCATTGGTCAAGAAGGAGGGCTCATGGATATGTTGTATGAGTGTAAATTAGGCCATAAAGTCATACATTGGTGGAACGTTGCATTCATCATGCAAACATACCGCAAAATTCTCAAATGGAAATATGAAAAAGAAACCTATTATTATTATAAAGTATGTATACTACAAAAAAAAAAAAAGATTACACCCTTTTTGACACGGGGCCAGTAAAAAACATGTTTAACCCATTCAGGCCTGACGTCGAAATTTAAAAAACATTTTCTAAATCATGACAATTTTCTGAAAGATTTGAGGCGATTTTTCAAAAATTTGAGGCGATTTTTCAAAAATAGCAGACCTACAAGTTCATAGCGCGCCACTCGGTGGCGCGCTATGAGCTTGTAGATCTGCTATTTTTCAATAGCTAAATTATAACATAATGTGTAAAACACCAAAAGGGGTTCCCGCGCAAAATTAAAAAAATTAAAAATTTAAATCATAACAAAGCCTGAACCAGAACAGAACATAACGGTTGTGAGCCATCACAGCCTCCATAGGCTGAAAAGGTGAAGTTTCCATATTGAGACATGACATCAAGCCGTCATAAACTACAGCCCTGAGCGCTTTGAAATTAACACTTCCTTACAACACAGGAAATGGATTTCCATATGCGCACGTTGCGAGCAGACTGTGCACACTTGGACCTTGTCATCAGAGCGGATCAAGACGCACTCGCCATGCACGCCACGTGTACACGCGCACGCGCACACGCACACACACACACACACACACACACACACACACACACACACACACACACACACACACACACACACACACACACGCACACGCACACACACCCCTCTCCTTTGGTCTTCTGAAGTGAAAGCCCAACCCGAGGAGCTACAAACATACGGCAACCTGTCCGGGGAAGGTTAGGATAGGAAGCAGATGTCCACCAATCACAGCACAGCTGTTGAGAGAACACAGGAGAGGCTGCCCATCGCTCTGCATTAGTGTTACATCCTGCAGGCACAGCTAGCCAACAGCGTGTGGCACACAGTAAGTTAGAGTTCATTTAAACTCTGGGAGATGACTTAAGAAGAGGCCAATGATAAACATTGGGAGATGACCTATGAGCTGGCTGTACGTACCTGCAGTGGAGTCAGTATACACTGCTGTATGGGGCTGAGACATGGACCGTCACAGTACAGGAAAAGGTCCTGGACAGCGTCTCTAGTCTGCACAAGAATGCTACGAATGGCCCTGGCCGCCGGAATGGTGGTCCGGGCACACTAGGCTGCAATGCCAGCCTGACAGCGTGTCGTGGGTTTGAATCCGTTCTTTTGAACCCCATTTCCTGTCAGTCTACTATCCTACCAATAATGGCATACAAGCCCAAAAATAAATCTTTAAAAAAAGAATGGTACGAATGGCACTTGGTCACATGGACGGACGTCACGGCCCACATCAGAAACCTGGAGAACTTTTTTTTTTAACAATATGATTATTGTTTGACATAACATTACAAAATAACTACTTACATAAATACATTTCAACATGCTTCTCCCTCCCCCTCCTCGCAACAGATACTCTCATATGTAAAAAATAAAATAAAAAAATAAAAATAAAAAAAATAAAAATAAAACGTATGCGTACAAACAAACAAAATGACTAAGATAATACATAGTAATACATAGTACATAGAGTCAAAATAGAGTACAACAATACAAAATAAACATATTAGAAAAAACCTCACCTTAAGATAAAACAAATGACAGTATAACCACAACTTGAATTGGGTTTTTGTCTGTTGTTGATTTCCAATGTTTATGGAGCTATTTCTGTACGCCACCATTGTACAACGAAGTATAACACAGGGTTAAGTGGTTGATAAGACTAAGATTAAGACTAGGAAAAGTTGATTATTCAAAGAACTACTAAATAAACAAAACCTACTTTTTGATTATTCGATTAACTGACATGAGCTGTCAGTTAATCGAATGAGTTATTGGTTTTGATCGGTTTTGATTATGTTCGGTTAACTTCCCAGTCCTAGTACCTGGCACAAGAACCCTGGTCTTTTCCTTTACTGCTGAGCAAGTTGTGATGGTGAGCACAAGTTGACGGTTGCTGCTGATTCATCTACAGTGGAATATGGATTTCACATCAAAAGATGAATATAAGGCCAAAGCAGACACTGTTAGCTTTTGCTCATGGGAGGAGGTTATCGCCTTTCTTGTTAAACCGTCTTAACCCTCTTATGGCCACCCTAATTAACAGTGGATTGTGCCTTCTATACCTGCACTATTCATATGTTTAATATTCATCATTTTAATGCCAATAGAAAAATCCGTGACATCCGCTCCTGAGTTGTGTGTCAGTCGCCACAATATAAATATAATATAATATATACACACACACACACACACACACACACACACACACACACACACACACACACACACACACACACACACACACACACACACACACACACACAAACAGGTAGCTTTTCATGCACATCCAAGTGGGGGAGGTGCTGGTAGGCAAGGCATGAAATGTAGACCAGGGAAAACTTCCTTCGAAGAGGAAGGGATCGCACACTCCAGAGACGCTCAGGACAAGATTATTTTTGCTTCATTATTGCTTTATTTGCTTTATTTGCTTTATTTGCAAATAAAGCAATAATGAAGTAAAAAGAATGCCTTGCCTACCAGCAACTCCCCTATATATATATATATATATATATACACACACACACACACACACACACACACTTCATGGCTTTACACACATTTTTATATTTCTCATCAATCTTACTACATTTCATTCTATAATTGTACCGTCTCTACACCCATCAAAACTTTCACGGAAACTTTTCATAGCTCGATAAAGCTCGATATTAATGAAGTTCTGCCAGGAACATTAGCTCATTAATAATATTACAGATTAAACGATGATGAATCGGCGCGGCTGAACAATGGTGCTGTCCTGGCCCTGGTGCAACCAGCCTCTTATCTGACCTTTACAGTTTAGAAGCCCTGGAGGGAGCCATGCAGGCTCTGGCGCAGTACAGGACAGTATCCAAGTACATTTACTCACAGTACAGGACAGTATCCAAGTACATTTACTCTGGCGCAGTACAGGACAGTATCCAAGTACATTTACTCACAGTACAGGACAGTATCCAAGTACATTTACTCACAGTACAGGACAGTATCCAAGTACATTTACTCACAGTACAGGACAGTATCCAAGTACATTTACTCACAGTACAGGACAGTATCCAAGTACATTTACTCAAGTGCTGCACTTAACCACTTAAGCCATTTAGGCCTGACCTCGAAATTTAAAAGAAATATTCTAAATCCTCCAGTTTTCTGAAATAAATATTTTCACGATTTAAAAAAAATAGCAGACCTACAAGCTCGTAGCGCACCACTCGGTGGCGCGCTATGAGCTTGTAGATCTGCTATTTTTCAATAGCTAAATTATAACATAATGTTTAAAACACCAAAAGGGGTTACCGCCCAAAATGCGTTAAACCCTATACGGTTGACAGGAGTGCCTAAGGGCTCTACACTAGTATTATTTTCTGTTGTGTGATATGGTGCGACAGGTGGTGAGCTTGTCGATTCGCTATTTTCTGCAAAAGTCTTCCCCACAATAAGGATGCCAGGGTTGAAGTGGTTAGGTACAATTTTGTCATGTACTTTTACTTTATCATTCACCACTTTTCCATTTTCTGATACATTAAACTTCTACCCCGCTACACCTCAGAGGCAAATGTACTTTTTTACTCCACTACAATATCTTTTTTATGTCCAGCTTTTGGTGTATGTAACCCAAGTTTTGTCCTAACACAAACAAAACAATAAATGCCATTGACAATGAATGGACAATTTTGAGGGTTTTTTGTAAACACAAATATTGATGACGAAGGTGAGGACAAAAATTGTGATTGGCCAGAATGAGATGATGTATGATGATGTATATGATGATAAAAGCACCCCTCACTTCACACAGGTGTGATTTTTAGTAACTAATTACTATGTAGATTTAGATTATTATTATTACAAAACAATTAATCACTGTTTTATGTTTAGGGACAAAGCAGATCGGTGAGCTTGTATATCTGCTATTTGTGAATGCATGTTTTAACACAACTGACTGTAAAAGCCTGTTTTGAGGGGACCAGCCCCTCCAATGCATGGCTTTCCAAATGTAATCATAGGCCAGCCAAGTTTGTTTAGAGCCTAATTATAAATCGCCTGCCACGTCTATGGACTTAAATGTTTGTTTATCAGGGCACTTATGATGTTATTTTTTGCCAGCCAAGTCTATGGACTAATGTTTGTTTGGCAGTGAATATAGTAAGACGTAATCTGGCTGATATAAATACATCTTTGTATACTTCATTTTTCACGGACATGAGAACATCAACATTCCCCCAGAAATCTGGGCACTCCTCACTTCACACGAGTGTGATATTCAACCCATTCTGGGGCGGGAACCCAGAATGTTATGCTTTAGCTATTGAAAAATATCAGATCTACAAGCTCATAGCGCGCCACCGAGTGGCGCGCTACAAGCTTGTAGGTCTGCTATTTTTTTTTAATCGAAGAACGACTGACATAGAAACATAGCTTTTTCAGAAAACTGTCAGGATGTAGAAGACATTTTTAGAATCTGATCTCAGGTCAAAATGGGTTAAGGCCAATAGAGCCTTCACATGCGGTGGATGTCCAATAAAAGGCTCTTTTAATTTCTCCAGACTCTTTGGGGGATTCAGGCTCAATAGCACAGCAGTGAGTGACAGCAGTGATGTGCTGGTGAGATTGACTATTGATGAGCTTGAACGTTCTGCGAATGCTGTTACTGCAAGTTTGTAGTGACAGCACAGCATCAAAGATTTGTGTTTGTGGTGTCTGCAAAGTCCTGTTTTTGTGTTAATATTAACCCATGGTGTCCCTATTTTGGCCATGTCATTATAGGCGAAATGAAATGGCCGATTACGTCCGAACGGTATGGACTATCAAAATACTGTATGATACGTTTTCATCGCATGGGTCCAGAGATCATGTCTACCGATTTTGGTGAGAGATCTGTAGGAGGAGGAGCAAAAAGTGTGTTTTGAAGAAAATTCTAAATGGCGGTAAAACCTTAGAGTATATATGAATAGAGACGGCACCCGGAGGAAACCCTGAGGCGAAATGGACATAGTGGCCGAATTTGGTATTGCAGCGCTGGCCCAAACACATGAACGCGCTGGTCCGATGACTATCATTGTGCACGTTCATGATGACACGTGAACGCTGTTTCATACGTGAACGCCGCTGTTTCATACGTGAACGCGTGCAATGATAGTCAACGGCCAGCGCGTTCATGTTATTGGGGCAAATCCATCCCAGAATGCACTCTGTTCCTACCCGGAAGAAGGAGTGAAATCGCCTCATGCGCTTTTGAGCAACTTAATGCAAGTGGATGGGAGGAGAAATCCGGTGATGTCTCTATTCATATATACTCTAAGGGTAAAACTATACAGATTCTACAAATTCTACGACCTATAGCTGTATGGTTCAAGAGTTACAGTATAGGCAGAAATGTAAAGTAGGGCTGTTATAGCACCACCATGAGGCTGACTGCTGTCATTATTTTTTCCTATGCAGGCCACTGGACTATAAACCTCCCCTCCAAGTATTGAAACTGTAGTCCTTAATTTAAAGCTTCTATAAGCAATAATATGTCAACATTTTAATGACTTTTTTTTTCTTTGGTATTCAGTGGGCCAGCAATGGGTAGAACGCTCCCAAAAAATGTAGTCTCTGTGACACATCTAGGGGCCGCAATCTGCATTCAAAGATGTTCCTAGAAGCTTTGTCATTGGTAGAAAAAAAACCTGGTCGCAATGACTAACCAATCAGGAAGTAGACAGGCAAATCGACCTTCACTAAAAAAAAACGGGACAACGCTCCACACGTCCTAAACTCTTCTCCCTTCTGGCTCCAAAACTATGGAATGCACTTCCCATTGCAATCAGAACTGCAGACTCACTCCCAATCTCCCGCCGTAGTCTGAAAACCCGCCTCTTCAGACTCCCTCTTAGCCCGTAGCACTTGCCGTAGCACTTGCCATTGCCCCAACGAATTTACAGGCGTGCGCAAAGGCTCAATTTATGTAATTTAGATAGCATTTTATGTAGACATAGCACTATATAGTAAATGTGCATAGTTCATCAGTGCATTATATAGATAATCCACTTTTAGCTTCTTAGCATAGGCTACGTATGATTCATGATGACTATTTTTATGTATTGGATTACCACCATGTATTTTGTTCCTGCTTACTGTAAATCGCTCTGGATTAAGAATAAGAGCGTCTGCTAAATGCCTAAATTGTAAATTGAAATTTGTTATTTGAGGGCCCACTTACAATATCCCACAGATCGGAATTAACCAAGTTATTTTTAACCAAACCAAACCAAACCTATCTAACTACACAAAACAAACGTTTTGGGGAGGACTTTGAGTGGATCTTTAATTTAGTCCTGAAACATTATAGATCTATATATTACTCACTCTCAACTCAAACATGTCTGTTTCTTTTAAATGCTGTGTTTATTGAGCACCATATTGACACTGCAGAAGGTGTACAACATAAACATAAACAGAGAGGTCACACATCTACTATACTGTTAACTGACCATGCATGTGTTTCTTTATTAACCCTCCTGCCGCCGAACACATGGAACACGAGAACCTATACTCTTTCTAACTGCTCCGCCAAACACAGCTTTCTCGTGTTCTAATAGTTTAATCGCTGTTTGATCGGTTTCGATGGCTAGCTGATCTTGCTACCGCTAACGATAGTCTGAGACAAAAATACACAATGAAGATGCGCGCGCATCCACTTACATTGCCTGCTCTGTTTTCAGACGGCTGTATCTCAGAAGTGACATTGGAGGGGTAGATTTGGCCCAGACAAGCGTTTTCAACGGCCTGTAGCAGGCGCTGTGATACTCGCAGTCCACTTTTTCCACCACCGACCGAGAGAACAAGCACCAGGGATGTCAACACACACGGAATGATTTCATAGGATATTAAGGATTTAAGGATATTTGGCTCTCGTAAGTGTTACGCGCGATAAAACCCTGGCAGTACGCGATCGATGGATGAATTAATGCTAGCGGTAAATGGGAAGGTATTCTGTAGGATGATGTATTGGAGGCTGTCAGCAGCGGCTGTGTAGGAGTTTTGAAACTCATTAGCACATTATGGTGATGTATGGATGATGTACTAATGATGGGACTGCTCATTTGTTAAAGCCTAAGGAAAGGAAAAACTGTGAAGTGACTTTGGGCTCAAAAGGGTGTCAGGAATAAATGTGTGAAATCATTTGAGTTTACTCCATGGTAATAAATAAAGCAACAAAAAAAACCAACATACACTTCATGCAGTCTAGTCTTATACAGTTTATATTACAGAGTTTGAAGGACACCATTATGGACCCAAATACTGTACAAACAGTACGCATAATACATAATATACACCCTGACATATCCTGTATAAAATACTGTATCTGTTAGGCCTACATGCATTAGTCGTTCATTTGAGTCCATTCCTAAATTAGCATTGAGGATTTTAGTGTGTACTATTGGACCTGACGAGTGTGGTTAATGGTTTATGTCACTACTGTACACAAACTGACGATGGAATTTTACAGTATTTAGTCATAAAATGCAGCAATCTGTGAAATGTTGTAGTTATTAGTGGCCTTCTGTATATGGATTACACCAGGGTTTAGAGCTGGTCTCCACTAAAGACGTTCTTTGTGTCGCTTTTGTGTCAACTAAATCCTCATTAATGCAAACTACATTCAACATACCACATACCCTGCACACATTCTAAATATGCCCCCGAAATATTGTACTGAGCAAATGGACTGTTACCACCTTCAATAATAATAATGATAATGATAATAATAGTCTTTATTGTCTCCACATCATATATTTTCTTTGTCATGGACACTTACAGAACATTAATAATTCTACTCGAGTTGGAAGCATTAAGACGCATTTTAACCCTCAATGGCTTCCTTTCTGAAAAATAACGTCATTGTGAAAAGATTCGCGCGTTTAGATATTCTATTTACAATGAGATGCGGACGGGAGCTGGTGCCACTTGGACCCGGACGTAACGTAGGACTACAAAATTACGTCGGACGTAAATACAGAATAGGCTAATCGATGAGTTGATTAAATCAACAAATATTTTAAAGATTGTGTTTGCTGTACACAGTCATGCGGAGAGAAGTATTTTCATTTAGAACATTCCAATGTTGATTTCACAATGGCTACTTAGTACTTACTTGGGCTATTTGTCCTATAGACCTGTTTTCTTTGTATCTATGGGACCCCAATCTATGTTATAAAATACTCTCTCCATTTGTACACTCTCAGAGACCATTAAGGGTCCATTATTATTATTATTATTATTATTATGACGACTAACTAATTTATGAAAAAATAAACAATAACAAGTTCAACAATAGAGGCCATCAGGCATCAGGCCCAATGTGTGGCATTGCCATTCTACTCTCATTAAAGTTAAAATGGAGCAATGATTCGGAAGTTGTACTACTGTAGCAAAACCTTACATTAACAAAGAAATGTGACCTACACATTCACACGACACGAAGATGCTACAGAAATGCTCTCGCTCTCTCCCCTTCTCCCTCTCTCTCCCCCCCCTCTCCCCCCCCCCCCCCCCCCCCCTCTCTCTCTCTCTCTCTCTCTCTCTCTCTCTCTCTCTCTCTCTCTCTCTCAAGCCAATCTATCAACAAAGGCTTGGAGTTTAAAAATGGAAAGCTGGTGTAGAGGTGCTGATGGATAAACTGTGCCTCAGCCAGATGATGTAGTGATTTGTGTGCATCGCAGAAACACAGATGCTGCCGGTGTGTGTGTATGTGTGTGTGTGTGTGTGTGTGTGTGTGTGTGTGCGTGCGTGCGTGCGTGTGTGCGTGCGTGCGTGCGTGCGTTTGTTGTGTGTTTGTGACGGCCTGAAATGGTCCCCGAGCCATCTGTCAATCACCCCTCTGTCACCCCGGTTGACTTTAAATGCCCCTGTGATTGCACCTGGTGTGCGAGAGTGAGAATTGTGAGGGAGGAATTAAGTCAGACCATCTGATCCTAGCCTGTGAAGTGGACGTTAATCCAACAGCAAAAGGGTTGTGGTAAACTGATCTGCTGGTTCTGGTTGAATATATTTTCATTTACTAAAATAATTGCAACTGAACAGAGGAAGAGCTCATAATACAAAAAGGAGGAATATTTTTTCTCTGGTAGACAGAGTCTACCTGGCACCCTAAATACAAATACTCTATTCAGTGGAAACCGTTAGTGTGTGTGTGTGTGTGTGTGTGTGTGTGTGTGTGTGTGTGTGTGTGTGTGTGTGTGTGTGTGTGTGTGTGTGTGTGTGTGTGTGTGTGTGTGTGTGTGTGTGTGTGTGTGTGTGTGTGTGTGTGTGTGTGTGTGCGGGTTCTGCATCTGTGTGTGACTGTGTTTAGCATTCAGGGGAGAGGTGAGGGGTCAGAGACGTCTGACCCATAGCAATGTTCTCAGAACAAAGGTCAAACTGAAGCAATGGAGCTCCACAGAGATGAAGAGAATGCATGGGGGGGGCGAGAATCATTTGAGGAAAGGCAAAATAAAGCCCAATTCAGAGATTCTCAAACTTTTGAATTTCAAATGAGGGCCACAGACCCTCATTTGATACAACTTTTCACCTCTGGGACGGTGGGACCCCAAACTACACTGTAAAATCACATTAACTCTAAGAGTTGGGACCATGGGACCCATGCTATGTTCACACTGGCAGCTAGTACAAAAATACCATTCATCTTCAATGGAAGCCACACGACATGAAGATACAAAGATACATCTGGTGTTTGTAGCTAGCTGTTACAAAGCAGCAGCTACAAAGCAGCAGCGACAAAGCAGCAGCTAACGTGGCTCCATTTGTACACTCTCAGAGGTACAGACCTGTATATAGGTCCATTTGGACCCCTGGTGATCTTTAATCACCTGCAGGCTGTTGCTGCCTCTCTCCCTTTCTCTTAAATTAGTGCAATTAGTTGCAGCTCTGTGTGCATGCATACATACATGCATACACAAACGTACAGTATATCAAATGGGGGTCTGTGGCCTAATGCATATGGGGTTGAGAAGGACTGGGGTATAGTGTATAGTACTTACTCAGCATTGGCCATGTTGCAAGGTGATGGTGCCGTTTCCACTCTATGCGTCCTCTTCACCCGATACACACTATGATGCTCTCATGATGAACCTGTAAGGAACACAAACAACAGAGGGGATTTGAAGTGGGTCAGGGGACCACCAGGGGTCTTTCCATATGATAATAAGATCGTAAATAGCCTAAATCAGAGCCTCAATCAGGTGTTGTTTTGTCGTGTTTCTCCAGACATAAGAGTGCTTGGCTCGGCTTAGTTTGATATGCATTAGGGCCACAGACCCTCATTTGATACGACTTTTCACCTCTGGGACCCCAAACTACACTGTAAAGGGGGGCACGGTGGCACAGTCGGTAGTGCTGTCACCTCACAGCTAGAAGGTCCTGGGTTCGATTCCCGCTGGGGACGCTGTGGGCGTGTTCTCTCCTCTGCGTCATCAGTGCCCATACCCGAGGTGGGGTTGGCGAAAGGGCCCTTCTGTGTAGAGTTTGCATGTGTGTCCCCTAGGGCAGAGGTTCCCAACCACTGGTATGCGAGAAGGGAATCCCAAGTTTTCCCGTCGTATTTTCAAATCCATTTGAAAACATGACTGAGAAAAAAGAGAGGACAAACACAAGCAGCGGATTGGCCGTGGATGGGCCGTTGCACATAGAGCCCGGCCCTCAATCACCCATTGGAATGCAAATGCATGCCTTTCAGGCAGCCTTTGTATCATACTCGTCTGGCAGGTATATCTCTTTGAAAACCTTTTGTGCTTACTGTGCAATAATAAGATTGTGCGGGGGGGACGGAGGACGACACATCTTGCCTGTCCAAAATGTAATTCCTAGAAACTGTTTCCCTCCCTTCACAAGGTCGGGAAACTGTTTGTAAAATCAGCAGGGAAAAGTTGACTCTTCTCCTCCTTTGTATCTTCACCCGTTCATATGTGTGCTCAGCCGCGGAACAACAGCTGCAGCCTATTTTATCACGATCACGCTAATGAAACAAAACGCTACACGGTGACGGTACAGGATTATCATTTCATGTCAAGTATCAGAAATTGATGTTACCCAGGTAAAGTAGGCTAATGCGTAATTTATCTTTTTCTTTTTTAATCATAGGCTACTATCATTGTTGATATAACGCCATTTAGGTCAATGATATAGGCTAACATTATGTAATATGTTGTGATATAATAATATAGCAGCGGGTAGCCTATTAAGGACCAGTCAACTGTCATCCGAGAACGTGTTTTGGTACGATGACGCGCGATGCAAATCCCCCCCGTGCCGGTCCGAGAACATTTTATTAACTGTCAGCCGGTCCGTGACAATAGAAAGGGGAACCCCTGCCCTAGGGTAGGTATACCCTCACAGAAAACATGCAGTAATCCTGGTCTCTATACTGCCTCCCCCTGGCCAGTTGGGGCACCTGATATAAGGAAAGGAACTTGTTGGAATAACGTGTTCCTTCCACGTTGTGTGTGGACCCCAGGAAGACTAGCTGACTGCCATGGCATCAGCAAATGGGGATCCTTTTCAAATAAACAAATAAATAAACGTGCTACGTCCAACCGGGGTAACTCCCCACTATCAGGTGAAAAGAAGAGGCTTGGACTCCTCATGCATTGAAAGAAGCATAAGGTCAGTCTGCTGCTCTCCCCAGGTTGGCAGAGAGTAGAGCCCATGATTAGATAATTGACACTGAGAGAAAAAATGGGTTACAAAACTGTGGGATAAAGATTTTAGGCTCAATGAGTTTAGCTGTAAGTAAATGTGGGTAATTTCCCATAAATGCACCTCCCCACTGCAATGTCACGCCAAATTAAACGCAGTTTGGTGACTGAGATGCAGAGTGGCTTATTTTCGCTCTAAATAATTATAATATTGATTGAGAGCACGTCGTCACTGCAGGTTGGTGTTGAAGACATAGTGAAATTAAAAATATATTTTTTACACTTTTAGAGCATATCCGTGCTCATCATATGGGCATAGCCCCTTTCGGGACCTTTTCTGTATTTGGGACGTCGGTACCGGAGATCCCAAATACAAAAAAGGTAACCAAGGGTCCTGAAAGGGGCTAGGGCATATACCATAGTGATACAATAGATGCCAAAACGATGGGAAAATTTCCATTTTTGTGTATTTCAAAAGTCCATAAGAAGACAATTATAATTACTTCCTGTGACCAAAAACTTCCGTTCCTCCAAACAGACAAACATTATATATGTACAGTATATGTGAAAACATTATCGGTTAGATAAGCCATTAGAAAACATGCTGGGCTGGCTGTCTCTCTCTCTCTCACTTGTAAACAAACTAGTACCGCTACACATGGTGCAATGATTGAGAAGCTAACGTCCCATAGCCCAAAGGGATGGGCCCCTCTGATTGGTTCAGAATATACAGGCTTCGTTTCAGACTGAAACTTCAACATTGCAGTCCTACTTTAAAGAGGGAGTGCCACAATTTTTGTATTTTTCCAGTTTTTCATGTATGAGGTGGCAATACTTCATTAGACACCCTGGAGTCGTTTTTATGTGCAATGGTGTATTAACTTTGTATTTAGGGTTTCTTCCTGGAGGCTGAACCCTTGACAGTCAAACGGGCCAATGAAATAAACAGTAATATAGTGACATCACACTATCAGCCCCTCCCCTAACCCCTCCCCTTTTATCATACAACTACAGCTGTGGGTGCAGCTTCAGTTCAGGTGGATCACCACCCATCAGGCAAACCAGGCATACTTAATGAACTGGTGGGCGTGCCCACATAAAAACAACATTTTAACAAATACTGTACACTTTTTTGAAAAGATTATACCTCCTTATATAACAATAAGACCTGATGACCATGTTTTAGGGTGGAAAAAAACCACGGCACTCCATCTTTAAGTAAAGCACTCACACCTTCAGGCCTGCCAACATCTGACTGTGAGAATCAAACACCCGCCTTGACACCTGACCGCTGCGCTGCATGTGTCCAGATCCCATATTCCATATCCTAGCAGCCAATGAGTAAAGTGCGACTAGTTGCAGGGTCTGAACATAGATCAGCTGCTTCTGGCGAGCAGATAATAAAAACCAAAATAGAGCACATCTCTTGCGTCATGAGTTTAATAAATACAGCAGGTCTTATTTTAGAACAAACTGACTCCATGTCTGGAACACAACACACTGTGAAGATCCTGAACACATGGACTTGCAAGCAGTTTCTATATAAAAGCAATGATCACGCTCAAACGCCCCAACCTGGCGACCTATGAGTCAGTGGTTCTCAAACATTTTCATGTGACATTGAGCTTGTAGATTGCCTATTTTTGGTTTTTGGTGTGACACTCATGTATGCATGACAAAGTGGTGTTTTCATGAATATATAATATGTATACAGTATAGCCATATACCATCTTGTGCGAGGGAAGAGAAGATTTGTTTTTGTTTTTTTCCAAAATTACTCAAAATTGTACAGAATTTCTAAATTCTTTGAAAATGTGTTCATGGCCCAAGTACGGTCGGAGTGGTTAAACTGATTTTAACTCTCTGTAGACCCCCTGGGAGCCTTTCAGGGTCCCCACCTTGAGAACCATTGGATTATATGAGTGGTAATAAAGCACAAAATTAGTAATAAAATAATAAATAGTAATAAAGTGGTAAAAAAAAAAACAGCAGTGGAAGGGATTAAATCATTAAAACAATCGTACAAAACCATTTATTTTGCTGTGCTGATTTCAATCTTCGGCTCTTCACTATTATGGCTTGCTATATTTGGAACTACAATCTTGTTAGATCTGAGCCTATAAAAACACTCATGTGAAGTGAGAGGCGCAAGGAAGGGCACTAGGGCAGCATTTATATCACCAATCGCAATCAATCACCCCGATGACTTCTGATGGTGTTCAATTTTCAAAACATCTCGAAACATTTTAATCTTGTATGGGGTCATTGTTGGCACAAGCTGAAAATATATATTTACAGGCATTGTCGATTCCACGCCAAATAGCGTAGCATAGTAGCCCGGCAGCAGCTATACATGTTAAATTTGGGGGGTCCTATAGCCTACTCCTCATTGACCTGAATATTGTTGAGATCCAATGCAGTAGGCCTATACCAACCCCCCAAAGCCATGAGACAACTTTTAATTAGGTAGCCCAGTGCGGTGGTAAATAGGCTATAGGATGTCTCAAACTAAAACGCACGTCCGTCCGTCCGTCCGTCCTTCCCAATCTCATGCACGCGGGGTTTTGCACACGCACGCAAACACACACACACACACACACACACACACACACACACACACACACACACACACACAGCAACTTGTAAATACGAGAACAGCTCTTGCACAGCCGCTGTGCCACAGCGTGCAACGTGCAGAGACAGCTTAATGCCCTCGCGCTGCTATTGCACCCCACATTGTAGACAAGTGCAAGTGGCTGTGCGCGTAACACAGCCGGGGGTGCCCTCGTATAGTCGGTAACCAGGGACACAGCCAGCTAGAAATAGAATGACTATATGACCAGTGGACGTGGGGTCCGTCCGGGAACCCTCCGGTTTCTTTGATTGGGATTAAAAAATTGACCCTTAATTGGTCCAGCTGTCTGAGTTGTGGGTCCTTGAAAATGTAAAAGTTTGAGATCCACTGATTTGGTCCACTGATTTAAAAGACCGACCCACTGTAGCCTTACCTGTGTGAGATTTACATCGTTGACTCCGTGAGCGTGGCTCCCGCTTGCCCGTTGGCGGAGATAAGGTCTCTCCGTCCTCGGCTTGTGGAGAGAGTCTGGCGGTGTGTGGAGGCTATGGTGATGATGCTTCCCGAGCTCGTGTGGGGGAAAGTGTTTGGCGATGTGTGCAGGCAGGTTGTAGGCAGCTATCCTCAGCACTTGTGCATCGGACCACATGAAGCTCCCCCGCTGTTTGAAACCCGCTGCAAAAAGCGAAAGAGGAGCAGGACTGGAGGAGCTCCAATGCAGCAGGCATCGTCCTTTAGCCAAATCATATTACCTCCAAAAGAAGTGTCCCCGGCACGTTAATTTGACCAGCTGATTGCAATGTATTTTCGTCCTGTGTGTGTCTCTCTCTCTCTCTCTCTCTGGTGGGTTTCCCCCATGCACGCAGCGTCGCGCAGCGGGGAATCTCTTCTGAAGGGAGCTGTCCAGGTGAGGGTTCTGAAACGGGGACAATATCTGCGTCCGTCAGTCGGCGGTGCAAACGCGGCCAGGTCTTTTTAACCAAACGAACGCGCCATCCAAAACGTGATGCTGAGAGTGACACTAGCCAGGGAATCGTGTGCTTCGGTCCGGTCACGACATAGCAGCACCTCCAATGTTCGCTGGTGTGTGTGTGTGTGTGTGTGTGTGTGTTGACTATGCTTTCGCAGTTCCACTTAAAATGTCACGAGGCTAATTGACGGTTTATTATCCCCACACTTTAGATTCACGCGAATCACGCCTGGTATAGGTCGCTCCTCTCCTTGTCACCAACGAGGTTATGTTTTAATATAGTTTCCAAAAATAAAGATATTATGGGAATATAAATTACCTTTCTAGCAATTGGCTTAACCGTTTGTCATTCACCGGGATTAGCCAGTCTATGGTTACATGGCGCACATCAATCAACCTCACAGTGTCTCTTGCTTTATTTAAACACGCCTGCATGGTCGTGCATGGGAGGATGTTATTATAGGCAGACTCTGGCAGAGAGAGGCTGCAGGATTTCCATTCACCGACGGTGCATGTGCGCAAATAAAGAACACATCGTTGCTGTCTTTCTGTCTGTCTGGCGGAAACCTTGTATAATGTCCAGAAACAAAACTGTTACTTTTCTGGAAAGGAAAAAGAAAGAGCTGTGCTCCAATAATGCCAACGTAATTATTTAGTAACGAGCTCTTAATACTTGTTTCATTTGTTCAATTATTTATAAAACTAACACACACTTATGGCCTCCTGGGGCCTTTGCCAGGGATCTGTTCTGTTGCAGTGCTGGTTGGAGCATGGTAATCAATCATTGCTGCATGCATGGGGCATGGCCACACAAAGAGCATTTCCCAGGGGATCCCCACTCCCCACGCATCACAATCATTTTAACCGCTTTATCAATTTGTGTTGGCTACTTTTTATTTATTTTTAATCAAAAATTCTATCAAATCAAGTCATCATTAGATATGTCCTAAAGCTCAAGACCCAAAAGAGAAATTAGACATTTGCCCGAGACCCAAACTAGTGAAAATAGCAGATCTACAAGCTCACTTTATTTTCTTTGTTTGTTTGTGGATGTTTTAATGTATTAATGACTTTAAAAAAAATTGTAATCGTTTTGTTTTTTTCTTTTAAAAACGAAAAAAGGGGTATACTCGTCGTGACCCAAATTGGTCCGCGACCCAAAATTGGTTCCTAATCCCTAAACCCACTGCGACCCAAAATTGGTTCCTAATCCCTAAACCCACTGCTTGTGAAACAGAGTCAGATGATTGATGTCATAGATCTATAACCGTCTGGTCAAATAAAGTGTGAGATCACACTGGAGGCGGAGCCACACCGTTCCCATCTGAAATCACAATTTGTAGCGAAAATGTGTACAATAAATATAGCTGCGCCGCAGCGCCTGCAAGTGATGACAAGCACTTGAACAGGCATAACTCATGCCTCGTTTGGCCAAAAGCCATGAACTTGTTACACATGTGCCTTGACTCATGCGGAACACATCTGATAATTTGTACATGAAGAAATTTGTAAAACAAATAAAATCTGTACTGTACAATTCACTGTTCATTTAACTCAGTGTACAAAATACTACAAATGGAACCAAATGGGTTGTAAACTCTCGGGGTTAGAGACCTATAAGGATCCATTTGGACCCCCGGTGCATGGTCCCCGCACCCCTCGTTGAGAACCAGTGTATACACCAACGATTTTAAAGTCGATAGATATGAAAAGTCGCATCTCAAAATGAGAAATCCATCTTTTTTACAACAAAAAAGAAAAAACAAACCAAAAAAACTATGAGGATAGAACAAAGGACTTGGCAATCATATTAACAGAATAGATGTAAATGTTTTTGAGATAGTAAAAATGATCAGCTTATGTTTTTAAGTGGCGCAACCACTTCCTTAAGTGACTATGTGTGTGGGTGGGTGGCTGGCTGGCTTTCGGGTGTGCCAGTATAGTACAGTACAGTACAGGGTACAGTAGAGGGACCCCCACACGGTAACTGTCATTTCTCAACTGTTTCGGACACCAGGGCGGCTCGCCAGAATCGGGCCGGCACCCTGGATGCGTTCCCACACGGAGTTGCACCACTTACTTCACACAGGTGTGATTTTTCTTTCCAAATGGGACATGGTATTCCTCAAACACGCACTGTTTCAGATGATGCCACAGACCTACTGGAAATAGCGTCTCCCCTAGATAATCAAGCTCATGCACAACCATACAAAAGCATTGCAAGCTCCGGAAAGGTTTACGAAAGCACTTTTAATACCAAAACACTTCACAGTGACTAACTTAAAAGTCCTCTTCCATCAAAGGGTCATTTAGGAAAGACATGTTGCAGGAAAAAGTGCCACATCCACGTTTTTATTTTTACCGAGTGCCCTCATGTTTAAATATTTCTAAAGTTTGAGAGCATTTCAACTGTGCAAAGTAGAAACTTGCATCATAAGATTTTTTAGTTTTACCGTTAGCAGAATTACCACACATCAAGCCTTGACAAAGAAATGCAAGGTAGTCACCACAATGCTCAGAGCTGTTTGTATAGTGGTCAAAATGTTTCCACTGCCATTTGAATATCAGAAAGACAGCGTTATGGCAAATCCAAAAATCAGAATCCCCACAGTAAAATCCTTATTGTTAATTCATCATTTGTAACTCTTGAGTTAAAACAATAAGGATGTTTCTATTCATTTACACGTGAGCTTTAACCATTTCTTTTGAATGTGCCTTGTTGCTGACATCGCATTAGATGACGTCGCACTGACGTGTTTCCGTTTTCTGATCAAGTGTTCTGTTAAGCAATGTTAAAGGAAACAAATTATATTTTAGTTAAAACCGCTGGACAAACACACATACACACAGCGGATAACTTGCCAAACGATTCGTCACTGTTGGGACAAAAATCTCCATATTACTACTTTTTGGATTTTTTTGTTTTTAATTATTTCTGTGCCAGCTAGCTATTAGCATTTATGAAGTTCCCAGTGCCACCATCCTCGTTCACTTTGAGAAGGAGTTTGCCCGCCCCACACACACTCACTACACACACTTTAGTATCATTGGCACCACAGTTTACCTCTCGCCAGAAGCATTTACATGTCGGGAGCGACGCGGTACAAAGGCACAAATTACATCCGAATTTTGGATGGCAGAAGATCCACCAAGAACAGCTCTCCTGGATTCCGACTGAGGTTTGAAAATCCTGCTTGTAGCAAAACGGTTATCAGATTTTACGTCCCATAGCTGGTGGTGACGGGGTGTTGCCATAGCAACCGGATGTTAAAAATGTTAAAAGTTGCCATGGGGCTCAACCATTATATACATGTAGTATACGTTTGGGTCTGTATATATACGGACCTGGCTGATAAGGTCGCCTAGCATCCCCTAGCGACGGGGTCCGTATACATATATATATATACGGACCCGGCGCAAAAATAAATACATTAACGGCCTACTTCATTGTACGAGTGTTGCGCAAAAGTATAGCTAAAATATCCGATCTACAAAGTAAGACGTTTTAAAAAGTAAATGTGAGTTAAAGTGGCTACAACTTATGTAGCCTACTTTAACCACTTTTAGTAGGTGTGGTAAATCGTCTGGAGGAAACCTCATATGTCCAAAACTGTGAATAGCAAAAGTAGCAGATCTACAACAAGCTCAAAACTCCAGTTTGTTGATGTGCTACTTCTGATACACGTGTGTGACACTGCAGTGTGATCAAATAGGGCGATAATTTAGGAAAAAAGTAAAAAGTTAGAATATGGAGATAAGGTTTAAATCACTCAACGTTTTACAAAAAAAAAAGGGAAAAAAATAATGACTAAATAATAACTACATTAGATCCATTAGAAAACAGGTTCCTTCGGACCTACAAGGTTTCCAGCCGACAGCGAAGATACTGGACCTTTTTGCCCCCCATGTTATACAAAGACACATAAAAACCTCTTGTTAAAACAAAGAATGTGAATAATACTTGAATCGTGACGTCCTGCAGATAGTGAGAAAACAAAACATTGACTTTCTTTTTAATCAACAACTATAACAGCTACACAACTGAGTCAAATGCAAAGCGAGGTCAGAACAGAAGATATATATGTACTGAATGTACACATAATTTGGAGGAAATATACACATATTTTACAAGAATGCTATATATTACACGGGAAGGAAGCAAAACAAGAAACAATTGATCTGTAAATGTTTTCTGTTTTTGTGAAAAACGTTAATATCTAGAGTAAGCCATGCGCACACACAGTTCTGTCTGCAAGAGGCATTAGGGGGCTGGACGATACAGGCTAAATTAAATTTCTTTTTAATTAGATTTTTTTTACAAAATGCCTCAATATCGATATAGTGTAATAGTTGTAAATGTTCCAATATAGCAAAATAACCATTCTGCAAATGATTTGAACATTTCTTAAATTATAAATTAAGGCTTAAGTGATTAAAACTGTCCAATACAATACTTACAATATCCAAACTCCCAGACGATTTCTAGTCGAATATCACAATATCGATATAATATCAATATATATCGCCCAGCCCTATGAGGCATGACAGGGGGGAGGGGGGGGGGGAACGAATACGACAACGTAAAACTTCTTCCTTATGTCATTGGTTAAAAGCATCAGTTTCTGCTTCAACCACTTCCACCCTGGCGTACCTGTTTTGGGCAAGTCATTATAGGCAAAAAGTCTTCAAACATTTTAAAAACTCTTCAAGCTTTCCCAATTTTTTTCAGAAACATCAACCATGTCTCTAACAGATCTACAAGCCCACAACAGCCTGTGAGCTTGTAGTTCGGCTATTTTCAAATATCCTAAAGGATACATCAGGCGTATGTAAGTGCTGTGATGGTGACAGACAGGTGGTGACATGATTAAGCAGTGGTTCCCAACCTTATTTCCATGGAGGAAACTGTCTGCCAAAAACTGAAACGCCGCCCCCTACACACTATATAGTTATCGTACGAAGAACAGCGAAAATAGCGAATCGACACAGCACTCCACGGTGTGAGCTTGTAGTTTTCTTTTGGGGGGAAATCTTGAAAAACCTCAATATTTAACTATTTTTGGCAATTATAATGTCATGCACAAAATGGGGATGCCAGGTTGAAACTGGATGAAAGAAAGTTTAGAATTTGTGCAACATGTTTAAAAATAATTTGGTTGGGAACCACTGGATTATATAGCACCCAAAAAGACAGAATGTTGGATTTTCCACAGACACCCCATAACTCAGGGAGTGTACAAATGGAACCGCATTTGTACAGGCCTGTAGGGGTCCATCTGGTTCCTAACTATCAATCATTTAGCTGGGGACCCCCGGGAACCCGTTGGGGGGGGGGGGGGGGGGCTGGAATCCCACATTGACAATCCACACCAATGATCTGTGACGCAACCGGTTGCAACTTTGCAAACTCGTGCATCAGATTACCAAAACTGTATCGACCCCCAACGGAGCAATTCAGACCTCTGCGATTCTTCGATGCAACGTATTTTGCAAGGGTTCGGTTGCATCGCTATAATCATTGGTGCGGACTTGCCTTTATGGCACACAAGCAGCCGGAATGTTGGGAGTTTCCAGAAAGTGCACCGTTAAGTGTGGTCATTCAGTCAGTGTAAGGTTTATTGTGCTCATTGGCCAGCCCAGGAGCACCAATGTCATCACTGTGGACCCCCAGTTCGTTACGCATTAGGCTACGGACTCCGACCCCCCCCATAACTCCAAGAGCGTACAATTTGCACACTCTGAGTTACAGGCCTGTAAAGGTCCAATTCGTTCCTAATGATCAATCATTTAGCTGGGACCCCCCCTGGAAACCTCCTCAAGGACCCATTGGTGGCCCCAGACCACACTTTGAAGGTGGTTGAGCACCAGAATGTTTTGTTGTTCCCGATAGGTGCAGGGGTTCTTGTTGCTCATTGGTCAGCCCAGGTGCACCAATGTCATCACCGTGGTGTACTCGTGCTGCAAGCTGTCCGTGTCGGTGTCGCACAGCGTGTAGTCGTCCTTGACGATGCGGTCGCAGCCGATCTCGCCGTTGCCGAACAGGCCGAAGAGTGGCGTGTTGGGGAAGACCTTGGTGGAAAGCAACCAAGCAGGTTACTTTTACTTTACTTGAGTGTCTGTTTGTCAGTGCTTTGTACTCATCGTTGCCGTTGGGCAGAAACCTTGCATCTCCGTATTTTTACTTTTTGTGTTCTTTCAAAAATTAACGTCCTACTTGAGCATATTACAGCATCACACAAAAAGGAATTCAAAGTAGCAGATCCACAAGCTTGCGCCGAGTTTTGAGCTTGTAGATGTGTTATTTTTGCGGTTTTTGAATTTGAATAGTGAAAACTAACAGTTTTGGACATATGAGGTTTCCACCCGACAGACGTACACTACATCTCAGAGGAAAATAAATGTGCTTACAACTTAATTTCACTAGTTACTTTGCACATTTAGATTAATCATACCAAACAAGTGGTAAAATAGGTATTTGATGCGTCAGGTTAGTTAGTAGATCTAAATGTGGGCGGCAAATGTGTTAAAAAGTGACACAACTTTTGGTTTCCATCACTGACCTTGCGGAAGGCGTCGGCCTCCACATTGCTCTGGTTGTAGTAGTTGTGTCCACGGCCCACGCAGGCGAACATGAAGCCCAGGGTGTTCGTCTCAGGCAGCTTGGCCGCCTTCAGCCGGCGGATGGTGGCCTCGGCCGCCTTGGGGCTGCTGACGTCCTGCTCCAGCAGCACCGAGGCGCCCTGCACCTTGGGACCGCTCAGGGTGACGCCCACCACGCCGAACGCACCCTGACTGCAGCTGGATGGAGGGTGGGGGGGGGGGGATCAGAAGGATTTATTGGCCACTCATTCATATTAGGTTCAGTGGTTCTCAAATATTTTCATGTCAAGGACCACCAATTTGACTTGGGCCCCATCTGAAAAGATTTTGCCAGGGACACCCCACACCACATATGGACAAGCCGCAGCTATCAAATGCACAGATTTAAAGCTTTAAAACATGTTGCATTTCTGTTTTGTAATCTTTTGAAATAATTCCAAACAAAGTGTAGAAAACAAAACAAAAAATGGGACCCACAAATGGGTCCCGAACCACTGTTTGGGGACCAGTGCACTAGACTGGGATAGATAATCTTTTCTGATAATCAGTTCCGATCTATACTGGGGTTTTCTGAAAAGTTAACAGTTATGGACATGCAACAGTACAGCGACGGTGTATATATAGCGCAAGAACAACATGTGGTTTTGTTCCAAAATAAGACTATAATAAAGCTGCTGTATTGTGAGAAGGCAGGGCTGTTTACAGATGAAGGCGTTTGACCTGGCAGCTCTGTCATTGTTCTTGTTCAGAGCTCTGGTCGCCCCGGGGACGGAGGGGGGGGGGGGGAGAGAGAGAGAGAGAGAGAGAGAGAGAGAGAGAGAGAGAGAGAGAGAGAGAGAGAGAGAGAGCGCACCATGGAATAATGCTGATATGTCCAGTTTCTCTGGAGTCACGTAGAGGCAGAGTAGCTCTCGTCAGCTGCTCGGGAACAAGGCTATTGTACTCCAATTTAGTTTCAGATGGCTCAGATTAAAGTTACACAGACTGGAAAAGTGTATCCCCAGCGGCCTTTGCTCCCCAGATGGCTACAGGCTCATCCTCGCGGAAAATAGATTAGAATGTGGTTTCAAACACTTCGCAAGCCTTAACACACTGGATTACATAAATTGAAAGCTCTTTACCTCATATATTAAACCACTTAAGACCTATTTTATACTATAACTGACTGATAATCCTTATAGCGCTCTCAGTGAATGTGAACAGAGGTGCTAGACTAGAGGAAAGGCCAATGGGTTACCAAAACCACCAGGATTCATCCTTTACAGTCTATTAGATTATGAGAAAATGTCAAGGGATCAAATGGTTAGGGCTCAATCACCACACACACAAACATTGTGCACAGAAAATGTCATGGCAATCTGTCCGTTAGATGTTGAGATTTAGTGTGCAAGTGGTCAATTATTTTTTATTATTTTAATTTTGACCCTATTTAATCAGGGAAGACCATTGAGAGCTAAATAGGGTTAAGTGACCTTAAGTTTAAATCAATGGAGTTCATTCTCCATGATTGCACACTAACATGGACCCATTTGAACATTCTTCTGAGATAAGTTGACCTGTGAACTTTAAAGTCCCAGTCCACATGTCCCATAGTGTGGTTTACATCCCCTGAAAAATGATTATTTTCTCCCCCAAAAGACTTCCCAAAAAGGAGCTTGGACATATGAGGTTTCCCACCCGACAGACGATATCCACAATGTGACTGTAAGCCTGTCCATGCAGGGCTTTAAAGGAGCATTCAGTGATTTGGGAAAAAAACCCGGTCCACCCGGTAACAAGATGTGCACATGCACACGCTCTACAGTGGGGGAAGTACAACAGACCAACAGCACGTGCACCAATGCCCGCCCCACTCGATCATGGTTGGAGGAAGGCCCCTCTCATCCTGATTGGATGAAGGCTTTGCCACCCAAAGCCCAAACCGAAACTAGGGTTTTTTGACCCCAGGGGCTCACTGGGGACAGGGAGGAACTCCTTATATGGTCAACACACTTTATAGTAGGGAGGATTATCCAAAAAATAAGAAAAAATAAGTGATATTTGAATTAAGTGAAATCACTGAATATACCTTTAAATGTAATTAACTGCAATTTTCAAAAACAAAATCTAATATTTTGGAAACATTTTAACAATCTTGTATGGGGGTCCTCAACACTAAAATATTTTCAGATGAGGGTCTACAGTCAGATAATACATATTAATTTGGGGTGTCCTTGGCATAAAACAGTTTTGAGAAGCAATGCTTTACTCACCACTGACGTGGAGGAGAGAAGGCGCTCTCCACCAGTCCTCCAGCTACCAGAGCCTTGCTCTTGGCCAGCGGTTCCAGAACCTGGCTGAGGAAGCGAGCAGCACCAGACTTATACGCCTCATAGACAAACATCAGCACCACTCGAAGCTCTGGGTTGTCTACTAATCCTAGAGAGAGGAGAGGAAGCAATGAGAGGCGCACACACACAATTTTGGAAATTCATGGGCCAAGGAATTGCTTCAATTTAGGGCTGCAGATTTAAATACATATCTCATCTAGCAAGTTTCCACAATGAATACATCTGGTTTTATATATATACACGTATATGTTGACCTCGATGTTTATTACCTTTTAAGAACTTTATAGCACTTTCCAAAATAAGTATCTCAGATATAATTGCAATAGGCTTTTGCAACTATCCTCTTTGAAACAAAGCCCACCTCCACACGAAGGAGAGTTATGTTCAGGATGTGGTTTATTAAGTTTGCTATTAATCGATCGTTTCTTGCTTCCTCCTCGCATGACTGAAGCTGCACTGTCATTGCAAAAAAATGTGATTCAGAGACTGGATTAATTACACACTGCAGACATTGTTTCATGCATAGGTGCGTTACCTCCATTATTTGATTAATCGACATGAGCAACATTAAATCAGTGATTCTTATTTTACATTTTTGTAAGATATTCTTTGGGGCTTTTTGCCTTTATTAATAGATGTACAGTAGTTTGACAGGAAATGGGGAGAGAGATGGGGGGGGGGCTACATGCAGCAAAGGTTGTCGGGATTACCAGCGTAGGCGCCCGGACCACACGTCCTGCCCGGGACAGTAAGAGGTTAATTCGATACATGTTCAGTTAACACACTTTTGCCTTGGACGTGCATACACGTCTTTTATATCAAAACCATGGAGTGCTAATGACGTGTATAGGCGTCTTTTGGTCTTTTTATTGTAAAAAAATTGTAATATGTAAAAAAAATATATTTTTTGTCTGCAGTGTGTCTGCAGTGTCTTGCGGCTCGTATCTCCTAATCTAGGGAACTCTCCATGGTTTTGACCAGATGGGCAATGTTATGTCTTCATTTCTGACTACAGCATGCCTCTCGTTTGGAATATTAACGCTTCTAGAGAGACTTTAGCGTGACCAGCGTGAGGTAAGAATGGAAGATTATGCCTCCCGGCTTTTCAGAGTAAAATCTGCCATATCTGCGTGGCATTCTAGCGCTTAGATTTTGAAAGATGCTGGCGGCATCCATTGTTAACACACAGCGTGCGGCAAAGGGATTTCTACGTGGTTCAAATCCCAACAGTCCGATGCGGGAAAGGGATTTCTACGTTTACCGCATTTTTGTATTGATTACTTTCAATCGTCTTTCTACACACCCGGGCACTTTACCAACTAGCATTGGATGATAGCACAACACTCCGATCTCGTGATCCCCAAAAAAAAGAAAAAAATGCCTCTCCCCCTCCTTTCCTGAAAACAGGACGGGAGGCAACCCCCGTATTGTCACGTAATGGCTGCTCGGAGACTACCATGCAACTCCAGTCAGCAGAATGTGTTTTAGCGGAGGGGTTGTGTGTGTAATATGACCCGAGTGTGACTGAGTGTCTGTCCGTCAGATTTCTGTCTCCTTTTTTCTTCATATTCAAACAAAAAAACTCACGGATTGTATCGTCCCTCGGCGAGCGGTTATTTCTTTATCATGATGATCAACGCCGGTCAGATAGAACATTGCAAATGTGCTGTGTTGTTATGAGAATTGGAAAGGCTTGGCAGCAATACTAACCGCCTCACAACAGTCTTTCCACCTCAGAGGAAAAAACAGCAGGCGAACACGGCTAGCCGAGTTGGAACGATACACAGCGTATGACATAAAACCGCTTCTAATTAGGCTTTCTGTTCAAGAAGAGTACGTTACTACAAAAGCAGGTGTTACATAAAGGTGCATATCTCCAGAATGGAAGATGGTAAAATCAAATAGTTTTTTTTAATTAGAGTGGACAAGTTACGATTTATTTTGAGGTATGCTGTGTGATTCTCGCTATAAGAGAACATTTACTGTCGGCTTAGGAAAAGTTTGTTCGTCCAATGCTATCATGTAGCAGCGAGGGCCATGCAGTTAATCAGAAAGCTGTTAATTGCCCCAGCCCTACGACACATGGCAAACTCTGCCCCCGGGCACAGTCAACTGCCTTGACCTTGACATCTGACCTGCCTCCTCCAGGGCTGTTGGTGACATGGTCTTCTTGCAGAAATGGAAAGGCCTGATGTGAACTCCCTCCATACTGGGGAACATGATGGCAAACCCTGCCTCTCCTTCCTGGTACTCTTGAGGAGGACCCGAGTGGGAACCACTGGGAGTCACTGGAGAAGAGACACAAGGTGGATTTAAACATTCTGGTCATTGATGGTGGTAGCCTGGTTCATGCATGGGCAACTGGTGGGCCGGGGGCCACATGCGGTCCCCACCTTCACTTAATGCGGCCCCCCAGGTTAATATTGGAAGCTGTTACAATTCCAAACATGCAAACATGACCCGCTTTAATAACCGGTACTTTACTGTACATTTATGACTAGTATTAAAATCTTGTCTTTTTTTATGTCCAATGTATTTGCTTTTAAGTTCATAAAGTTAATAAAAAGCAAAGCTTTTGCACACCTACAGGCGACAGGTGCGTAGGAGAGGGTACGGAGCCCAACAATGAAAAAGGAACAGCAAAAGGGAAACGGCAACGTTTCGGCCTATGCGGCCTTCATCAGGCTATCTTTATCAAAGTTCATAAAGTTAATATAACTAAATGCATTTGAAATTAAATAAAAATGTTACTTTTCAGGATATATATATATATATTAAAAAAAAAAGGATTTCAATTAAAATATAGCGAGAAAAAAAGTACTGCCGAAGCAGACAACCCGCAGCACTCCAGGTTAGAACAAAATCCTTCTAGGTGCAAGGCTCAAAGATACAAGTTGAAATGAAGAAAATGCCAGCTTTTATTTACCTCTGACGAGTGGACAACGGACACGCTTCGGCCTGGTTGGCCTCTCGTCAGAGGTAAATAAAATCATGTGAACAGGACATATAATGAATGCTGCCATTTTCTTCATTTCAATTAAAATATAGCAACAATAGCAGCTCAAAACACGTTGCAATGTGGCCCTCTGGAGTGAGTGTGGAACTATAGTGGTCCTCTCCAGTTTCAAAGTTTCCCACCCCTGGTTCTAGACCAGCAGTATCAAACTGCTGGCTGATGTAAGGCTGATTCATAGTTAGTTATGCGCCGGTGTCATGCACCGAAAACTCTACAGCGGATCTATATGAGCTCACTACACAATGACTTTATCACCCCCACCCACATTTCTGAAGGTATAAACGGATTGTAACACCCAGTCCCATTCAGGTATGCGGTCAGGCACAAGCTTGGCTCAGGGGGGACGAGGCCCCTGATTGATTGATTGATTGAAGAATTTATTAACAGTTTGCAGAATTACAGTACATTTCAAGCACAAACTCAATACAAAGGCTGTTAACTGTGAGTGGACGACCCAATTAAGCATTACACTTGTTTCCAACAGGGTCCACCATGTTCAAATCATCAAAACATTTAGAGACGTACAAATAGACATTTCTATAGACAGAACAGGAATTCATCAAATATGTGCCATGGACTGCCATGCAGTCCATGGCACTGTGGGTATTGTGTTTGTAAAACTGCAATGTATTGTCACGGAATACAACAACAATAATATCTTTCATATCTATGTAGATTATGTGGGAGATGCAACTGTCCCAGAGACTCCAAGCTCCTTTCTCGTCTTTGCAGTCTGTGCGTGTCGTGTCCCTCATGGGAATGAAATATCAGGTCTGAAAAGTGAGTTTCTGAATCGTTTCCATGTCTCCACTCAGCTCATTCACTACTAGATGTTTACCGTCACCACAACATGGATTGACACTGGATTCTGTGCACCGTGACATATAAGTCAAACGCATTATGAATTAGGTTCACAAAGTTATGATCCATAGACATTTTCAGACTCTTCTGACCTTGAAATGGCAACTCATTCAGTTTCTTATTGTAAAAGTGATGTATTGGCCTAGCAATAAAGAATAGTTTGGTTTGGTTGCTGGAACCTTGCCTGGCAAATAAAAATGAAACGCAGCTGTGTTAGCCCAACGTTTAATTTCAAATATTTATTAGTGTACACAGCACAGGGTTCTCAAAGTCTTCTTAGCCAAAATAAACAGCATGGCTCCTCACAGGCATGTGGCGTCTATGTGTGTGTATGGCATTATTGCAAACCGCTGGACCAATCAGCACATGTCGTGTGCACACACCTGTGCCACAGAAGTTAAGTACCTCCACTCAATTCCCTGCATGTTTTATACTTTTTGAAATATTTAGGTTAAATTCGTCTCTGATCAGGCTGAAACCTTGCCCAATTTTGGAGTCATACAGACATCATCCACATTGGAGCCACACCGTTCCCATTTGGATCCTGCGATCCACATTGTTCGATTTGTTTAAATCATCTGGTACTATAAAGCATATCTTCTCATTGTGAGCCATGTGTTTTGTGCATGGTCCAAACTAAACTTAACACTTTACATTTAGCATTTTACCATTATGTAAATGGTAAGGGAATGGAATGTATAAACATTTGTCGTGTATTGTAAATTATAGCCACACACATAAGCCATAGATTGAACCTCATTCAATCCCAGCGCGAGAATTACAACCATTCGTTGCATTTGAGTAGGCGACCTGGCGTTGACCCTCCTCCTGCAAAACCACAGCAGCAGTATTATCACAAACATCCGAGCCATTAACCGTTTCCGTCCGTAGGACGGCTCCACACGTCCTAGGGAACCCAATCGACACGTTCATAGGACGTGTGTACACGTCCTAGCGCATCCTCAATATCAGGCGAGAGAAGAATATTCAGATTTTTTTCCTTTTTTAGTGAGCCTCTAAGGCACCTGTCGCTTCACTCTGCCTTCATATTAGCTTACCGTTCGATTAGCTGTTAGAGCGGCAGAAAGAATGCCTCGTCTCTCCTAATCCAGGGCGCTCTCCGTGGTTTTGATCTGATTGATATACTACGCGCTTCATTTCTGACTTCAACATGCCTCTCGTTCAAAATATGAATGCTTTGTAGCTTCTAGCGATATAATAGACTCGAGACCAAGGTAAGCTAAGAGTAAAAGCGGCCATGTCTTTCCGGCACCCCAGAGCTTCTATTTTGGAGGAATCCCGGCACTGATTGTGTTAAAGGTGACAGATGATGGCGAGCGTGATACGCCATCAAGAGCACACAGCTGATGAAATGTCACTTCTCCGTGGGACTGTGATTAAACGTACAAATGGAGAGTGCCACGACTGTAGTGGATGGGACTATTCATCAACGTAACGACCCGAGACATGCCGGTTCCCCGCAGAGACCCCTAACGAGGATGCCGGATGGAATGCATGACACATTGACACATGCATGCAATGTTTTATTACACGTGACGTCACCAGTTTGAGCCCTGAGTCAGGACATCTGCTGCACGCATGCTGTGCACCACTCTCTCTCACCATGAACATCCCACCCAATACACTGTGAATGTAAAGGTCATATTGATAACGATGTTACGGCCTGGCCCTGGAAGAGGTAGCCATGTATGAGACATGTCTACGCTCTGTCCGGGCCTAATCTCACAAACTTGTTTTATTAGTACACATACTGTATGTTCTATACTTTTTTAACTATTTAACTTCAACATGGCCTCCTTGAGAGGTCGCTGCCACGTTTCTTTTCCCTTTTTACCTCCATTATGATGAATTCCTGTTCTGTTCTTTGTCTATATAGAAGTGTCTATTTGTACGTCTCTAAATGTTTTGATGAATTGAACATGGTGGACCCTGTTGTAAACAAGTGTAATGCTTAATTGGGTCGTCCACTCACAGTTAACAGCCTTTGTATTGAGTTTGTGCTTGAAATGTACTGTAATTCTGCAAACTGTTAATAACATTTTCAATCAATCAATCAATACAATGGTGCAAACAGCATGAGTGCTGCTGTTTTTTCAGGGAAACAGGGAACCTTATGCAACAGAGATGTTGTAATGTGGAGTATGACCTCTAGTGGCTGATGATGTCTATAGCAGCTATTAGGGGTGAAATGAATAGATACATTTTAACACCTTTTTTGGCGGAGTTTTTCAACATCTACACGTCCTGGGCCTCCTGCGGGTGTAATTATAAAGACGTGTGGGCATGTCCTGGGCATCATAAGTTTTAAAAGCGGTATGATACGCATCATGATACATGGTTGGCGATACGATACATGGACTATATTGGTTCATCATTCATGGTTGCGACCGCAGGTCGCTGTTACTATGAAAACGTGCAGGAAGCCTGTAATGCATGCTTCCGTCACACGCTCTGAACGTAGAAGCAGTAACGTTTTCCTGTAACGCTGCTTCCGTCACGCTGCTGCCTGTAATGCTTGCATGTTACTCTCTATGGTTACTCTTGCCTGTAATGCTGCCCTTTTCCTCCTCACGTGTGCTTTGAAGAGCCTTGGCTTGTACGTTTTCATGCTTTAGTTGTACTTATACTGTTGCATTTCTGAATTTTGTGCAAAAGTGCATTGAGAAATGTCCTCAGAAACGGCCTTGTTTCTGTATATTTCGAGAAGTTTATTTGTACGGAGGCATCCCCCAAAGTGACTTTTTCATATGGCGTCAAATAAGAACTGTGTTCCAAAAATAAACAAATGATCGCGGTGGTTTGACTCATATGGATATAAAGAATCAACTAACTGAGAGAAAACGCTAATGTTACTGCCGTCGAATTATTAAAAGTTTGATATAAAAAACTTTGTACAGACGTCCTGGGCACCCCATGGGATAATTCCTAGGACGTCTGGAGACGTCTTGGGCACAAATTGTGTTAAAATGAAACTTCTACGAGCTAGTGACATCAGGACTTCGGTAGAGATTTCATCGTCTGTCCACTCCGCTGTAGTGCTGACATAATGAAGTGACATTAATCCGGTCACTTCTCGCATTTAAGGCGTCTTACTGGTGATAAGATACAATTCAATGATTTAAAATTGCTAGATTTCTTTTCCTTGTAAAGGTGTCGGGGGAAAAAACAATATTTTTGTAACTTTTTTTACTGTACCGAAACCGAACCGAAACCGTGGCCCGCATACCGAGGTATGAACCGAACCGTGGCACCCCTAGTAACCATTTAGAAAATACATGAAATCTGTGTGAAACGTGTGCATAGTGCAGGTTCTGCTAAGGGAAACCTTTATTATTATCAATATAAATAAGTAACTCCAACCGCTGCTCTTTGTGCTCAGACAGCAACGCAGTTGGGGTGGAGGACAAATACAGACGGACTCAAACATGATACATATATGTAGTCAATCAATATTGACTATATAATATTTCCCATCTACAGCTGATAGTATAAAACGTGCAACTTTCGATGCAGTCCGTTTGTTCACCTCAACAAGCAGACGCACATGCTAAAACACTGTCAGCTCATATAATCTTGGACACGACCGCTAATTGCCATTAGCCTCGTGCTTAGTTTTGTGCACTAACGTTGACACCTTTATACGTGAACTGAGTGTAAGAAGGGGGGTTCCAAGGGAAAACGTTTGGGAACAACTGCTATGCCATTTGTACAAGTAACTAAAGTGAACTTATAGTCTTAGCTCAGGCAGCAGCTGCACATGCACTCTGCTTCTTGCACAAATGTTAACCCATTTTGGACTGAGGTCGATAAAAAAAAGGCTTCAAAATCCTAACATTTTTCTGAAAAACCCATGTTTCTATGTCAGTGGTGCTCAACCTTTTTCATGTCAAGGACCCCCAGAATTATCTCTATTGGGCCACGGACCCCCATCTCAAAATATGTAGTTCCAGGGACCCCCCAGAAGCAAATACTTTAGTTAAAAATGTTCGCTCTGAAATATATATTCAAAGATTTGCGCCACATTTTCACGACTTTTCAAAAATAGCAGACCTACAAGCTCGTAGCGCGCCACTCAGTGGCGCGCTATGAGCTTGTAGATCTGCTATTTTTCAATAGCTATAAAAGTATAACATAATGCTTAAAACACCAACATGGGTTCCTGCCCAAAATGGGTTAAAAGTAGCAAGAAAAGAGGAACACTTACAGACAATTCCTGGCGTGGCGATGCCTATGAGGTCACATGCTTTGGGGAAAAGCATGCTCAGCTCCTCCACTGTGTCTGGACTATGACGACACTTTTTCGCTGCAAATAAAAATAAAATAGCGTTAAAGAAATTGATCAATGGCACCAACTTTGATTCCCCACAGCATTGTCTTAGCAATATTATTTAACTCATCCCCCGTTAAATGGCAGTATCAAAAGTTAGCACAGGCCAACATAGATTTGTTCTATTTTTTTTAGAACGAGAGTTCATGATTATAATGTTATCAATTTAAGCCTCTTTAAAAATAAGTCAAAAAAGTATTTGGTCTGGAGGCTATTTGTGAAAAAGAAGTCAAATAAGTACTTGGACAAGAATGAATTACGGGAAGAATGTGTGCAGCAGTTGTATAATGTTGTAAAATGTAATTCATGAGTGCCCCATATGCAACCAAATTTGATCTGTGAGATAACATATCCATCTGAGCCTCTGAGCAGTAGTAGTGCTGCAATACCTTTGTTCTGGCTGTAGCAGTATGCTTGTCCATTGAAGGCCTCACTGTCTACGATGGCCAGAACGGTTTTAGGCAACAGGAACACTTTCTGTACAGAATAAAAAAAGCCTCAAACTCATCAATATTTAATAGGCTGTTGCAAACAGCACTCATTGGCAGGCATTTCATAATATTGAGGTACTAACTAGGTAGTACAGGCTTAATGTTATGTTATAGTATATCCATTTGCAACTCTGAGGCCCCTTTTCCACCAGTTGGTTCCCAATGGGAACCGGTTCAGTTCTTTTTGTTTCTTAGTCCATGAGCAAGAGCTCCAACATTGGAACGTTAATTATGAATTGAATGGGCAAAACCATACCTATATTAGATTAGATCACCATGAAACTTCCCCGAAGACAATGATTTATTGTATTATACATTTTACAGTTTTAAATATGCAAATGAGGCATTATGTAGGAAAATATGCAACATACCGGTAATCGAAAATATAAAAAAGCTACTACTGTGGAAGCGTTATCATGTATTAATTTACTTGTATTGATCCTATAAACAATTTAATATAGGTCTAGTTTTTCCCGCCAATTTTGGAGCTCTGGCTCATGGACTAAGAACCAAAAAGGACTGAATTCCCATTGGGAACCAACCGGTGGAAAGGGGGTCTGAGAGCACCTGTAGGGGTCCATTCGGAGAAAATGAGCCATGCTGCCCATAGGTCAGGAGCCTATGTCCAGTTTCTGTAGCACCAGGCAGCTACACCCACTGGACATGACACTAGTATGTTTCAGCGTTTTGTTGTTAAAGTAAGTGTTAACTTAAATAACTCTATATTCCCATATTAGCAATCATTGCTAGGGAGTGCTTGTTCAGTAACAGCCTGGGTCTCCCCATCTCTCCAGTTCTGAAAATACATTTTCAGGTAAGAATACCTGAATTTCATCCCATCAGGAGAGAGAACTCATACATATAGGATAGTGGATAAACAAGTGAAATTGAAAGTGATCATGAAAAATAAATGAGCAGACAAAATAGGAACTGGAACACTATCAAATTGAAGCTCATAAACCAGTAAGACACCTGAGGGCGAGAAGCGACCTCACCCTTTAGGGTGCACATATCCGCCTGGGTGACAGCAGACTGCTGGGCGAGCGCTGGCGCTTTGGCATGGGGGGTCAGATCAACATATCCGCCTGGGTGACAGCAGACTGCTGGGCGAGCGCTGGCGCTTTGGCATGGGGGGTCAGATCAACATATCCGCCTGGGTGACAGCAGACTGCTGGGCGAGCGCTGGCACTTTGGCATGGGGGGTCAGATCAACATATCCGCCTGGGTGACAGCAGACTGCTGGGCGAGCGCTGGCGCTTTGGCATGGGGGGTCAGATCAACATATCCGCCTGGGTGACAGCAGACTGCTGGGCGAGCGCTGGCGCTTTGGCATGGGGGGTCAGATCAACATATCCGCCTGGGTGACAGCAGACTGCTGGGCAAGCGCTGGCGCTTTGGCATGGGGGCGGTGGTCAGATCAACATATGGAATTAATTCTGTACTGGCCATATATGGAGCGTGTCTTGAGTGTACAGGGTTTGATGAGGTCAGATCAACATATGGAATGTCACTCAGAACTGGTTAGCTCCATATATGGAGATCTAAGGGTGGCAACAGGGGGCAGTGTCTTGAGTGTACAGGGTTTGATGAGGTCAGATCAACATATGGAATGTCACTCAGAACAGGTCAACTCCATATATGGAGATCTAAGGGTGGCAGCGGGGGCAGTGTCTTGAGTGTACAGGGTTTGATGAGGGCCCAGGTAGGGCCTTAGTTCTCTGGCCTGTTGAGAACTGGTGCCAGGTGCGGCTGCACTAATAACGTGTAACTGTTGTTACACAATAACTGTTGTTTGCATAATTCTTTGCAATTGTCAGAATTAGAATTGTGTTTATTTCTTTCAGATACTTTATCTACTACATGAATGAATATAACCATATTATAACCATATACGATGAAATGGGAGTTAAATGCTGCAATTTTTAGTTGCGTTTTTCTCGGAATTGAGGCTCAGATTGAGGTGATACGAGGTGAGTGGACGATCTTAGGAGCTCAATTAAAAATGATCGTTAGCATATTAGCGCTTCTGACGCTAGAGAAGGTGATCGGCGCTGGCTCGAAAATGGCCGATTACTACTTCCGATTCACAGGGTCTTCTTCACTGCCTTTTTCGTGCATTCTGTTGGCACGAACGCCACAGCACCGGAGTCAATGGTGGCATGGAAACGGTTAATTTACGAGAAAAAAAACGCAAAAGGTTAGAATACGGAAATAGGTTTCCACACGACAGCAACAAAATGATAAAAGAAATCAGCAGAGCGTCAGTCCGTGCTGTACCTCCACCTCCTCGCCTAGACAGCTGCAGAGAGCGTGCACGTCTGCGTTGGAAGGACCGCAGGCCGACACCCACGTCAACTTCTGCTGGGTCCTGAGGACCCTGCGGGCACAGTTCCTCCATAACCTGCACACACTGAGCACACAGCACACGTGGGGTTAACATAACAGTACCTCCATAACCTGCACACACTGAGCACACAGCACACGTGGGGTTAACACAGTACCTCCATAACCTGCACACACTGAGCACACGTTGGGTTAACACAATACCTCCATAACCTGCACACACTGACTGAGCAGCACACATACTGTAGGCCAGGGGTCTTCATAATATTGTATAAAATGGTGTTGCATACTATAATAAACTTTTTCATAGATAGCTTAAAGGGACACTTCACCCTTTTTGCAAAAAAAAGAAAATAATATGTTAATGACGATTAGAAGATTTAGAACACTTTCCTGGGGGTCTTTGTGTGTAATATGTGGTTTTAGATATTTTAGATTTTAGCAGTGAGCCCAGTGTCTCTAATGTCATGGACACTGGGCTCACTTACTTCCTGGACTACATCAAGGTATATGAAATGGAGGTAAAGTCACCAACGTCATTTTCACTATCACGCAATTCCAGACGGCAGATTCGTCGCACCATGGGAGCCAAACTGCACCCGGAAGTTTGGCAGAATGCACTGGAGTCAATGAGAGCTCAGTGACCAGCTCATGAACATGAGCTACACAAACAATATTTCTGAATGACTGAGATCTTTTGTAAAGTAATCGCTTCTGGCAAATAACAGAAGACATATAACACATTATTGTCTGCTGTGTTGCTTTTCGATGTGTACACTGTGTAATTTTCTAGAGGTATCTAAAGAGCAAAAAGTATGTTTCTGAAGTATATCGTATACGTATACCGTTTCCTGTCTGGCAGCCAAATCTCGCGATACCCCCGGAACAGAAACGATACCTGCTGCTGTTTAAATCCTCAAATAAAATGATGTACTGTGCACTCTGTGCACATCAAAAAGCAAGTGATTAGAAAACAAAACAACCTGTGATATGTCTTCTTTTATATGCCTGAACCGATTATATGACACGGGTCTCAATGGTTCATAAATAATGTTTGTTATGAGCTGGTCCAGCCGGCTCCATTCACTGCTTTGTATTCATGTAACTTCCGGTGCGAGATTTGGCTCCCATGAAAGTGTCATGGCGCAGCACAGTCACGTGACCATGTCACTTCCTTCTCTAATCTTCCTTGGACTACATGTTGTCTCAGTAAGACAGCCCTCCCCCTATCCACAAGGAGGATCAGTGCACCAAAGCATTATGGGAATTGTAGTCCAGGAAGTAAGTGAGCCCAGTGTCCATGTCAAGGGGCCAGTGAGGCACTACAACGTTGAAGCACTGGGCCCTAGTGGTAAGAGGAGGGACTACAGGCTGACCCGTGGATTCATGACCGGGAAACCTGTGCAGCTGGGCTTTAACATTGAGCGCTCGGTTGCACTTCCGCATTTGCCAACCAAAATTTGGTTGGCAAATGCGGAAGTAGACGTTTTGAGACGGTCCTTCCGGGTGCTTCAAAACGCCACTGAGCAACTTCCACTGACATGAATAGCGGAGGGGGCGGAGCTTCGCGCCAGATCAGTCTCTATCCTTTTATATACTCTATGGTCCATGTACATCAGAGACACTGGGCTCACTAATCAGAGACACTGGGCTCACTGCTACAATCTAAAATATCTAAAACCACATATTACACACAAAGACTCCCAAGAAAGTGTTCTAAATCTTCTAATCTAAACGTCATTAACAACATTTTTTTGCAAAAATATTTTAGTGTCCCTTTAATAGACTTGTTTTACAGCACTATCATCAGTGTATGTTGGATTCAGGTTAGCCCTGTAAGCCCAGTGCTTACAGCGAGTCTCTCTCACTGGACCAGGGCTAGATTCAGGTTAATGTGTATTTCCAATACTTAGTAAACTTAGTAAACATGCTGTAGGATTAGCATATCTCCATAACCTACACACACTGAACAAGAACATTTAGGATTAAAAGCGCCGCTGTCACCATCATGAAATTTCACTTAAACCCCATATGGTTGAGTGGAGTACCTTAGGGCTCTATATTGTAAGAGCGTATTTTCCGTCTTCTGTTATTGTGGGGAAAATCTTTCACTTAAAATCGACAATATCTGCTATTTTTGTTGGGAAAACTCCAAATGGCAATAACCATAATAATAATACATATACAGTCGAGTCGTGGCTAATACATTGGATTGAAGTTTGACTAAAGCATTTATTCTTAGTTTACCTACTTAACGTCTGCTTAATATTTCGTCTGTCGTACGGCTAAATAGCATTATTAATTATTAAATATCAGGGTTTTTTTTTAACTCAAGCAGACCAGACATGATGATGGGGGCGTTAGCTTTAGGTATTAGCATGCTAACCATGATGCTAACTCTCACAGGCATCATGTTTCCTTCCGCTCACCTCGCTATCTGGAGCAGAGACTTGGTCGGAACGAAGGTGAGAATCCTCTCCACCACCTCGGCCACGTTACTGAGGATGTATTCAGCCTTGCTGTCCTGCTGCGATCCGCCGGCAAACGACGGCCTCTCCTCCATGTTGGATGCTAACCTGACTAGTGGCTAGGCTACCCACGGCTAACTAACTATGACCCTTCTCTGTCTGCACTCTGCAGCAGCATCGCATCTCACAGGCAGAGACTGGTGGTGTGGAGACCACAGCACTGCTGCCACCTGGCGGCATAGAAAGGGGACGCCGGGACGGACGACAACGTTTAATCCAGATGTTCCCCAAACTGCTTTCAGGTCAAGGAGACAAGGACCCGGTCCGGGGTCCCCTGGCCTGGACTGGACGCCTAGAATCAATATAGGCTACAATGGATATTGGGTATAGTTTGTTTGTCACTTCTATTGTTCAATATCAAAATTACCTTTGGTCTTTTTGTAAACATTACCTGTTGTAGCCTATCCATTCCTGTGGATTTAATATAAAATAAAAGTAGAAAGAAAATTGTAGAAGGAAAATCTCTCCATTAAACCAGTTGTTCCCATAGGTTGTTCCCAGGAACGTTCCTTGAGGGGGTTCCAATAACCACCTTAACTCTATCGGTATCGGCTACAGCCGCATTGTGAGCTTGTAGAGCTGCTATTTTCAGAAAATGTATGAATGTGGCCTTTTTATTTTATTTTTTGTATTTTTTTACATTTTAACACATGTTTTGATTATAAAATGTTCCTGGCCGTCACATAATATTTTCAGATGGAGGTCCGCAGTCAAACCTGTCTGTGGGCCGTAGGCCTAAGGATATTACAAAGCTCAGATGGGTGAGCTTTTCAGATGTCCTTAAGTGTCAGTTGATCATACATCTTGATCACTGTGATCAAGATGTATGATCAACTGACATGAATCGGTGCACATTACCGTATCATAGTCATGTGATCAGATCACATGACTATGATACGGTAATGTGCACCGATTTGTGAGTTTTTGACCAAATCTGTAGGAGTATATTCTATTGCAGTAAGACCACACATGTAATAAACATGGATGATGTGATTTAGACATTTATTATATAGTATATAAGTCCTATATTCATATTAAAGTCTTTACATAGCCATTGCCAAAACAAATCCTTAGACAATCAATTGTTATTAGGATTGAAAACAAAAAAAGTTGCACAGACTGTCACATGGGAAGTGGACTGTAGGGTCCTCAACATCGGGTTCGGGGACCACCAGGGGTCTAACGGACCCTTACAGGTCTCTAATTCCTAGAGTGTACAAATGGAACCAAATGGACTATTGAGGGTCCCTTCTATGGTAAGAAGGGATTTTGCACAAGTCCAATACGTACATGATATGAATCAAACCATGTAGCATTAAAAAGAAGCATAGACAAAACAGATTATCCTATAAAGTTACATTGACATTTTATCACCTACAACACATTTATAATGCAGGGTGAGCATTAATAGAACCCCATTCATCTGAACATCATTGACATTCAAATGTAAGTAGCAATCGGGCAATTCAAGATTTGACTACAATTTCAGAGTTTAGTACTGAGGATTTACAGTAGATTGGGTTTCCAATAGTTTATTTCAGTAATCCTTAACTTTTTTTTAATTATAAGGCAATAATTAGGGCCACTGACCCTCATACATTTATGTTTTGCTCCTTGATCCGAATCTATACTATATCTATATAAGATTTTACTCTGAGAGTGTACAAATGGAACCAAATGGACATCCATGAAGTTGGTCCCCGGACCCTACGTTGAGAAACAGTGATGTAGTACATTAATGCAAATGAACTACGCCTCGGCCATGATCAGAAAAACATGTGCCACTGAAGATCTGACATTTATACAGTAAGTGACAATATCATAGAAGCAAGTTTAAAAATACAAAACGATAAAAGGCCCTCATTAACATAGGCCTACAGTTACATTGATTCCCGTTAATAATTGTTAATAATGTTGTTTCAAGATATGTCTGGTTTCTAAACAGCAACGTGCAGCATTTCTTACCTCAAACAAAGTGCAAATCCTGGCAATGTACAGTATGTCATGTTGAATGTGAATCTATAGCAGTGGTTCTCAAACTTTTTCATTTGAAGGGCCCCGATTCGGAACCCTCTCAAGGGTCCCCGATTCGGAACCCTCTCAAGGGTCCCTGGTCTGGAACCCTCTTTGAGAACCACTGCTCTATAATAGCTTGCAGGGAATATCCATATTATCTGCTAATGCTAACAGCAAACCCTTCCAAATAAACTTTAGCCAAATTCCCCACACACCTCTGGGAATATGCATATTCTCCTTTTGTTCACACTCACCGTAACATAGTATATGTAGGCATATATGAACTTATCAAAACACACAGTGAGATTCAATTCTCCATTATTACAGTGAATTAACAGAGCACTTCACCCATTTTCAACCTTATCTTCATATAATTGGTCCTAATGCTCATTATAAGATGGCATATAGTCTACACTCCTGTCAGTCTCATTGGTAAGATGTGGACAGTTCAGAAACCTGCCTCCCAATGACATCATTGATGGGAATTCCAAGCTAATAGAACCACCTTTCTCTTCCTGGAAAGTTAGCATGCTGAAGTAGTAGAAGCCATTGTTCTTACATAAAACATATAAAAAAAGGAAGTTTGCAAGAACTCGGGTGGCACGTTGGTAAAGTACCTGCCGTGCGTGCCCAGTGCCCACCACCGTGGAGTTTGGGGGTTCGAATCCACCATGCTGCATCTGGCTTTGTCAAGTCTCTCTACAAACACAATTGGCCCGTATTCGAGGGATGGAAGCCGGTCAGGGATGGTGATATTTGTCACTGGAGGCTGGAGTGGCACCTGTCAGCAGGGAGGAGTAGGAAGGAGGCTCTACGTCCTCCTGGTGGGGGCTCCTCACTGGCTGTGAGCCAGTAGGATAAAACAGCAGTAACAACAAACACAAATCTGTGGGGAGGAATCAATTGGCATGACGACTAAATTGGTGAGAAAAAGGGATACCGAAATGGCCAAACCTGCCTACCGATGATGTCACTGGTAGGCAGGTTTCTGAACTGTCCACAATACAGGTAGGCAGGTTTCTGAACTGTCCACAATCCTCCTCTGAGACAGAGTGAGTATAGACCAAAATAGTGGCATCTTATAATGAGCATTGATATGTTCAACTTATTCTGCTCTTAAACTTGTAACATTGTGTAACTGCCAATGTCTGTGAAAGGTGCTCTAGAAATGTACTTATCCTACTTACATTAGTGAGGGCTATATATGAAGATAACATACGGTTGAAAATGGGTGAAGTGCTCCTTTAAAACAGCATCAAGGGACTGTCGTGATTCTTTACACACACACACACATTTGTTCAAGCAGAACTCTCCTGCCCAATCCACTATGGTTGGTGTTGAAGAGAAGTCTCAGCCCAGGTGAGGCAGTGTGGAATTATGTGAAAACGACTGTGTCAAATATGACACATCTCCATTAAGGTCTGTTCCAGTGTCTTGTTTATGTTTGTGTTGTCTTCTTTAGCTTGTGACAGTTGATCTGTTAGTAACACAGCAGTGCAGCGGTCAGGAGGAGCATAGGGCATCTAGACAGTAACGCCTGATTTATACGTCGCAATGCACACTGAAAATCTAAAAACTCATAATCTATTTTTCGTGCACGCCGTGCATGTGCAGCTAAGTATAAATCAGGCTTAAGAGGCACAGCATGTCAGACAAAAGTTCTAGCACCGTTAACCATTTAAACCCATATAGTTCAATGACCTCCAGGGGTCTATTAGGCCCCTGCATTCTTTATGGACACCAGGCGTGTCCAAACGTTTTTCAAAGGGGGCCATATTAAAAAATATTAAATCACCCAAGGGCCGACTACATTACCAAATATAACCAGACATAAATAGATTAAAAAAAAAATTCTTTGACCCCTTCAGAATGAGACAAGTCAACAAGGAATCCTGACAAATTATACTCTGGGAAATTCCCAGGTGAATAAAAAAACTTCAATGTAAAAATGTCCCATACTGTTGGGCGAGCCAAACATAAACGATCTACAAGCTCATATATTATAGTCAGGTTGTGACATGTTGTGAGCTTGTAGATCGGCTATTTTTTCAGAAAAGGGGCACTACTGTAGGGTTTAAGTGGTTAAAGACGCATAGTAAACGTATTACAAATATAGTATCAGTACTGTGATATTAAGGCCACCAGCCACTACTGTGATGAGAGTGACAAAGTGTACATAAACTATTGGAGTAGGCTACAGTAGTAATTTGGTATGCACATTTACTAATTCCTATATAATATACTGTATTTCCAGGCTAATTTCACAAACTCGGGTTGATAATTTCTTCAGAAAGACTTATCTACAGTAATTCCCTGCAACGAGTAGACCTTGCCATTTCAGCTTATTGGAAAAAACTTGGTAAAGCATTGGCCAAAATGTCAAATAATATAAGAAAGATGCAAAACTTTGAAAGCTAGGTGAGCTTGTAGATCTGCTATTTCCACTATATTTATCTGTGGAACTGAGTCAATCAAAATTTAACTCCTACATTGAAAAAATTAAGAATAACAATTTATTGAACTCATACATTCCCAAGTGCTTATCAGGATGGAGGGTCCCCAGTTCAAATATGATTATTTTGGGGGATCACGGCCTGAAAAGGACGAGAACCACTGCTCTAGACAGGGCTGAAGTGAGACCACCTCAGTTGAGTTTGAGACTTGCCAACGAGGTGTGAGCCAACAATCCCCCCCCCCCCCCCCCAGTTCCAAGGATGGCTGCCAAGTCCTCCACTACAGTTTTATGTTTCACCACCACGTCCGTTTCCAATTAACACTCATCACCTAGTGGAGTCCCTGCACCCCAAACACTCAGTGCTCTTGGTTTAAGCCTAATTATACATCATCATACGACCATGTTGCACGATTTTGACGTGACATGTTACTCTCCGTAAATATATCTAACATTTTCACTTTGTGTTTCACTTTATGCCTTGCTACTACTGCTAATTGTCTTTGAATATAAAGTGCTAAACTAAATGTATTACGTCTCTTATGACAACTCAAGACTATAGGTTTAACTTTGCTCAAGAAATCCATTCCTCACACAAGGAGAATGAGGAATGTGTGGCTTTTTTAGTAGATTAACACATCGCCTTTAGTTTGATGACTTCGATATTGGTAATTATTTAGCCGATGTGTTCGGAGTTCGATTTTTTTTTATAATTAAGCCCTCTTCAAAAACCTTCAAAAACAACCGATCAACAAGCTCACGTCAACATCTTTGCTTATATGAATTACTACCCCAAAATAGAGATGCCAGGTTGAATGTCATTAAAAAATAACTGGATCAGCATCAGACCCCACAATCTGGAATCGGTCTGGATTATTTGTTTCAAGATAATTTATGAGCCTTGGAGGAAAATGACTAAATCTCAAGATCAAACTGAAGCTACAGTATAGCGAAATACGTTTCAATTATCATGAAACTCGAGTTTGTGAAACTCTCCCATTGTCATCTTCAGTGTGAGCATGCAATAGGTATATTGTGAACAATCTCAGATGTTTGTTTGTAAGTATTTGAGGAACCCGACGGTTATTCTTAAATCAGTGGTTCTCCTGGGGGTTCCCAGATTGAGAACCACTGCCTTAAATAAATGACACTGCAGACAACCCGTCTGTTGTGGTACTTCTGCAGCATCATAATAAAAGGTGTAAAACGGTCCCAGGTTTGGTCTTACGCCTCGTTTAAGGCTACTCTCAGTTCATTGTTCAGAAGGCGGTTTTGCTCAAGCTGCTTGTAGTAGTGATCTTCACACAGTCAGAAAGCACAGGAGAGAAACGGAGAGAACAAGACAAAGTTGTTAGTGTAAAAGACAGACAGCACTACTGTTATTTATACACAAAACGTATCCGCTGATCCAGCTAAGCAACAACTTAGCCCAATACTTTGTTGTATGTCAAATGGTTAGATAGAATAGATGGAATAGAATAGATGAAACAAGCTCACAGGCTTTGTGAAGTATTTTGGCAAAGACTTTGAAGAAAGTTTGAAATAAAAGCCTCAAACGCTATAGTCTACAATAAGGGAAACCAATGGCAAAATATTACTGGTCAAGTTGTTGAAAACCTCAGTACTATAGTCTCATTTTGTATGATATCTCCTGACTACATAGGCTGGTAACTAAAGCTCATTGTAGAAAGAGAGACAATATTGGAGTTGTACTCAAAGTTCCTGTTATGCAGTTACAGTACACTTTGTGTACACTTGAGTGTGCACAAGTGTAGAATTTGCCAAGACATCGCTTCACTATTCTGAACTTGCAACTGATGGCACTTCTACTTACAATTACAAATGAATTAAAAAAGCTTTAAAGGGGCTGTAAGTGATATTTGTTTTGTTCAAATAAATGTGAAATGGCTCTATGATCCCATAGAAGCAGTTATTGAGTGTTTGTTCAGTGTTGTCTCCAGCTCTTGTGAACGTTTTTGGTCAGGTTACCAACTTAAAAGAAGTGAGTACTCATACAGGATAAACAAGTTAAATTGGAAGAGATTAAACAAAACAATGAGAAGACTAACTGAAACACTATAGAATTATAGCAGATAGCTGATTAAAGCTTAATTCTCTCTCCTGATTGGATTAAATTGGTAGCCCAACCTGAAAATGTATTTTCTGTTTACTATAAAACTGAAGAGACCCTGTTGTTTTAAAAAATATCACTTATATCACTCACTTTCTATTTCATGATATAAAGAATAAGGTTGTTGAATGAAAACAAATCGAGCACTGAAATAACTGCCCTCACGCCTGAACTAACTGCCCTCAAAGCATCCAATCGTCAGCACAGAAAATTAATGATACATCGTGGAAGGAGTGAGGAGCTTCCAGGTTTTATTTAAAAGGCTCTCCACAAAAACGAATAAATTAAAAGTAGAAGACATCAAAATATATGGGGACACATGGAAAAGGAAGAAAAGTGGCAGGAGAAAAGGGAGAGCGATGACACAGATGGAACAATGGTGGTTTATTTTTTACAGAAAGCAAAATGGCTCCCCTTGTGTTGTCACGGCACGGCCGTGACAACACAAGAGGACAGAGCGGACACAGAGATGGGCGATGCTGCACAGGAGAGAGGCAGTGCCGTTCAACTGGCAGCAGACGTCGAAGATGGAAAAGTGTAAACGATTTAGCTGGGGAGGGACAAAAAAGGACAGAAAAAGGTGTTGGGAGGGAGAAAGGAATCAAATATGAAAACAACAGACATGCAGAATGAAAAAAGTAAAGATGAGCCAAACAGAATATGGAGGAAAACTGTTCAAATGGATTCACTTCAGTGGGTATTTACTGAAGTTGCAAAATTTAAAATAAATTAATAAACAAAACATTGTTAGGATTCATCAAACGTAGAGGCTATGGGAAAGCTACGTAGCTAGTGCACTATAAAAAATAAATTCGCCACCACATTAAAAACGGAGTTAGTCGAGCATTCAAATATAAATTAGGCTACATAACATGCCACATGCCGCTAGAGGGAGTTATGGTAAAATAGTGAGTAGTAGGTGTGTGTGTGTGTGTGTGTGTGTGTGTGTGTGTGTGTGTGTGTGTGTGTGTGTGTGTGTGTGTGTGTGTGTGTGTGTGTGTGTGTGTGTGCGTGTGCGTGTGTGTGTGTGTGTGTTCGGGGTAGGGGAGTTGCTAAGGCACAAAGCGGACACAAGCAGGTGGTGAATTACATGGAGGTCATGTCGTTGAGGGCGTGATCCAACTCCTCGCTGATGGCCTTGTACTTCAGTTTCTGGGCATACAACTCATCTACGGTGCGAATTCACGCACGGGAGTGAACGGGACGTGAAGGAGTGATGGCAAAAGAAATTGAGAAAAAGAAAACAAAGAAATAATGAGAACAACAGAATGGTGAGAGGGTTTGGGGAGGTCAACAAAGGAACAAACAATAAAGGGAGTGTAAAAGCCAACAGGACAGAAATAGAGAGGGCCAGCATGGTGTGACAGGACAGCTGCTAAGACGTGACATTCCTTAAGTGTCACCAAGAAATGGCCTCACATGGTCCACCGTGGTTCTGAACACCTCCTCAGACCATCTTGTCCTTTTACAGCTAAACGATACTCTCTCCTCCCAAACGTGACTCACAGTTGCGTACTGCGTTTGCGATCCACGTTTGGCAGGAGAAAGATTCCTGCCCAATAGTGGTGGAAGAAGTATTCTGATTCTTTTTAACGCAAGACAATGTAGGAATATCACAGTTTAGAAAAACTCAAATCAAAATATACTTACTACACAAAACATTAAAGTACTCATCATGTTGCAGAATGGTCCACTTTACAATTATATTTTTACATTAATGTGTTCATCACTTCAATGTTGCAGCTGGTAAAGGTGGGACTGAGTTTAATGACTTTATGCTCTGCTGGGTAGATTCATCTAGAATAATACACCATCATTTAACACTTCATGTAGGCTATGTTTTGTGTTAATAATCAATATCTGAAAAGTAACTAAAGCTGCCAAATAATTGTAGTCAAGTAAAAAGTATAATATCTGCCTCTGAGATGTAGTGGATTAAAAATATCAAGAAATGGATATACTCAAATAAATAAAAAAGTACCTCAAAATGTTATTCAAGTACAGTACTTGAATGTAATTATTTACTATCTGCCACTGGTGCCCACATTAACAACAGCACACTGAGCCTGTGTAATGTAGATGGCTTCCCTGGCAGAGTTTTACCAGAGCACCACTGAGTGTGCAAAATATTTGTCCCAGAGCGGCTGTCTGGACCCACAATACTGCTGACCAGGGAATGAAGATGCCAGCTTGATAGAGGACAGGTCAAATTAGAGTCTGGTGCATTATAACGAACAACTGTTTGTCCGAAGATATTATAGAGAAGTATTAATAATAAATGACTAAAAGAAAAAGAGGTCTCTGAGAAAGGAAGTGAGATCAAAGCACAGACAGGCTATCTTTTTGTGGTTGCTAAAACAGGTCAAATATGCTGACTGCGTTCGATTGCGGTGAATAAAACAAAAAACGAAACCTAAATCCACACTTGAAAAAACAAATGAGGTCAATACTGTACATAATGGTCAACATAAAAATAAAAACAAGTGGAAAAGATTCATACCTTCCAAGTCATCAATGGTCTTCTCAAGCTTGGCGACTGACCTCTCAGCAAACTCTGCACGGGTCTCAGCCTTGGAGGAGAACACAAAGAGGTAAATGTTAACCACTTTCAAAACTGTTGCGACTTGTGAGGAAACGTGTTGTGACTGTGAGCTTGCCGTACGATTAAGTATACGTAGGGCAAACAGTAAGTATCTCCGATCAACACAGTCAAGTTATCTTAAATTGTGTATCTCCATTCTAGAGATTGAGATGTAGAATAATTCACGATAAATGCTATATCAATTAAATCAACATGCATCAATCACTTGAGGAAGCCTAGCAACAAGGACTTGCAAGGGTCAGCAATATAATACACTAGAGGGAAGACACAGTAAATTGATAGGTGTCTTTACTGGTAAATTAATCAGCAGGGAATATGCTTGTGTACTGGAACTGAACGTACCTCCTTTAGCTTGTCTGTGAGCACTTTGATCTCCTCCTCGTACTTGTCTTCCTTTGCAGAGTACTGTTGACACACAAACAAGTCTAATGTTACACCAACATCACCACAATGTCACATGTAAAATACCATAACAAGTAGTACATCATGTCAAAGATCTAAGAGGAAAACATCTCTTTCTACAGGTAAGAATTTTCTACAGTGTGTGCCCACCAAAGTATTTTTTCCCCAGCTGAAAATGCAAAGCGCTCTTGTCCAAACAGCGAGAGTTGAAAATATTCCAACTCTTTCAACTCTTGGCAACAAGATAAAGATGCCAAACACGAATACCGCAGAATATACGTTCATTGAAAAGAATCCAAAACATACCCCCAGGTTTGCTTGCTTTTTTTTTTTTACTGTCGTCTGGGATTTATAGTAGACCATAATTTATTTCCTAGGCCTCTGTTTTTGTGGGGGTGTGGGGGAAGCTTGGGCTTAATGCTGATGTAACATACCCCCACCTTTGCTTGTTTTGCTCAGGGGAAAAAAACACCTTGTTGGACACAGCCCCATAATGTGAGAGGATTAAATGCGTACCTTCTCTGCCTGGGCCTCCAGAGACTTCAGGTTGTTGGTCACGGTCTTCAGCTCCTCCTCAAGCTCAGAGCATTTGCTGGTGGTTTAGTGATGGAAGCAGGGCAGGTGAAAGATAGAAACAGAGGAACCATTATTATTAGGTGACTGAAACAATGCTAGAACACTGAGCGTTTGCCAGTGTGCATTGTTTATATATCCAGACTTGGATTGAAATAAACTATAAACATATAGTTTTAAAAACTTGATCACAACTAAAACAACCATTTAAAGCAACAACCTTGAGGAACAGTGCAGAATTGAACAAGAAGTGGGAAGGGCTATCAAGGTTCTTACCTCTCAGACAGCTCAGCACGTTCCTCTGTACGTTCCAGATCGCTCTCAATGATCACGAGCTTACGGGCTACCTGGAGTCACAGCACACAATGTGGTTACAATTTACAATTTAGCCATTTACAGATGCTCTTATCCAGAGTAACATACAAACAAGGTAAATAGTCACATAAGAAGAATACAGAAAGATGAATGTAGTGCCTCAAAGAAACTTGGATACCACGTAAACAATGAACCGAGCATCTGTTTAAACAACATGGTCTCTAAATATTATTCTTAATATGTGGTCAAGAAAAAAAAATCTAAGTAACACGTGGCCAACAACATAATATATCTGTTTCAGGCCCATACTATGACACTGTACAGAGTTAACAGTACAGTTAACTCACCTCTTCATATTTGCGGTCAGCCTCCTCAGCTATGTGTTTGGCCTCCTTAAGCTGGATCTCCTGCAGTTCCATCTTCTCCTCATCCTTCATCGCCCTGTTCTCAATGACCTTCATGCCTCTGGAGTTCACAAAACACAACAACACGTCAACTATCGCCACACGCAGCCATTTCACACATTGTGATTTGATTTGTGATGATTTAATGCATCCGTAACACAAGATATTTGAACCCGGGTCTTCCGCGTGGGAAGGGACACTAAAGCCTAACATCTTAACCTCTCTAGCCTAAGACGGAATCCCCCTTGAGCACAGGAGATATTAGGCTTTAGTCTTCAGGAAGACGCTCTGAGCCACAGAAGGTGGGTAAAGATATGACAGAGTGATACCTTGTAGCTAGGGGTACCCGGCAGGTAGACGATATGACACTGGTTTGCAATGTGGGGTCCAGGGATCCCCAGGGGATGAGAGGGTTCCCCGGCTAAATGACTGTCAGAACCAAATGGACCCCTACAGGTCTATATAACTCTGAAGAGTAAAATAGCAGATCTACACGCTCACAAGCTTGAGGTTGTATACTATTTTCACCTATCTGTGTAACCGACTCAAATTAAATGAAATGCCTCAACTCCTACATTCCAAGTGCTTGTCAGGCTGATGTGATTATTTTGGTGGGGTCATGGTTAAGAACCACTGTGTCTGCCTGCTGCAGACTGTGAGATGCTGGCCAACCCACCTCTCGCTCTCATCAGCAGCCTTCTCAGCCTCCTCCAGCTTGGTCAGCGCTGTGGCCAGACGCTCTTGTGCACGATCCAACTCCTCCTCAACCAGCTGGATACGTCTGTTCAACGAAGCTACCTCACCCTCAGCCTGCCAGGACACAACAACATGTCAACAACACACAGGATATAGGCCTATAGTAGGCTATACACATATTATGTACTAACTACACTGTATATCCTGCCCTATACACCAATGAACACCATCAAACACGAAGACAAAACCTAAGAGATATATTATGATACATTTTAATAATTTATTTTAACCCTCAACAACCCTGGTGCTGATTTATGTTTCAAGAAGATTCCTGTTTTATGGAACAAACAGCTTATGTAGGATGCTCTACAAGTATATGTAGGACAGGTTTAGCCTATAGTAGTAACATGCCAGGGAGGAAATGTTACACCATAATAAAGATTGCGTCAAAGAGGATAATGTTTCGTAGCATCATGTAACGTGATGGTTGTTTGTTTATTCTGGGTGTGTGTGTGTGACGTGGTGGTGGTCTTCGTGGGTGGGTCGCGTGCTCGCATCGCATCCTTTTCCATTTGCATCTATTCCATCGATCGCAATAATGGGTCAATATTAATAATGGATGGTTTTAAACGAGGCAAACACTTAAATATTAACCATGGATCAAGACTGTCATATATTTCCTTTATCGCTAATGTCAGAATCGATAAAGGAAATCTACGACGGTCTTGATCCAAGGCTAACTTAAATATTATCCCCCATAATTCACATGTTTTTATTACGTAGCCGATACGATCACGACCCTGGCCCATGCATGGCACGTTTCCTGGGCAGAATGGCACTAATACCGTCTGCCGCCTGCGTTAATTGACTTAAATCATTAAGGTTGATTTATAGACTAATCTAAATCCATCGTAGATGGCGTGGCTTGCACATCCCGTCAGGAACATGGGCTATCTCTGGAGTCTGGAGACAGGTTCAAGTCGGGAAGCGACGCCAGGATGGCGTTAATTTGCGTTAAATCACTATTAAATTAAAGTGTTTTTTTAAATTCCTTACTGCTTCCTTAGACCTGGTCTCCTGACATAGCTCTCCCTGTAGATCCGCCACCTGATCCTCCGCGGCGTCTGCCTGCTGCTGCAAGGTCTTGATTTTCTTTTTCACAGCCTCCAGAGATGACATGTTTGCTTCTCTATCTTTACCAATCTATTAATTTATCTATCTATCTCTAACCCGTTTATTGTGACGTCCTGCGTGCGTGCAGCTCCCCCGGCCAGACTAGACGCGCCCCAGGCAGGCAGCCCTCCCGAGTCCCAAAGATGCGTTGCGTTTGCTTTGATCCTCACTGATCTCTGTAATGTCTTTAATCAAGCAACATACCGGAAGGAACACTGGCTGTGCTGCTGCTGGGATGCATTAAGAATAAGATATTCAGGAGGAGCAGCCGAGCAGCCGGAGAATACAAATCTATATCTATGAAATATCCCTTTATTATGACAAATCTAGGCCGTTCAAGAAGGTGTTCCACTATAACGCCTAATTTAGAGATCGGTATAGTTTAATGGTGTCTTGTTGTTGTGGATATTATTGTCACGCATGTGATTTAGGATTTGTTATTTTTGTTTTGAGCTCAGTGCTTCCCCCACTGGTGAAATGTGTGAATGAACCAGCAGTGTACAGGTGCAGAAAATCACAATGTCACGTTTTTCACTATTTCTGAAATGATGGGTAACATGGGTTACTTTACTACAGCCCTTTAAAAATACATTAGGCCTACTTCAGGATTTAATTTGAACTACACAAATGCTTATTTATATCTTATTTATAAACTAAAATACAGTACAATAGTTATTATGTGATAATGATAATCATTTTGATTATAAATATATTATAATTGATTTATTTAGTTATTTACGTAGTTATTATTTATTCATTGGCCACACCAATCAATTAGACCAACATTCATTGTGACAAATATGCTAAACTGTTTGAATCTTTGAGTAATTTGCAGCGTAGCTTTGAGGTGACAAACATGTAACTGTATCTGTCCTGAATGTGACACACATCTTAAAGTTCCTAAAAAATACTCAAGTGAAACTCAACACTGGCCCTCAGATTGGCCCCATATGGTTGCGGGGGCCACCGCTGCTAACTGCAAGATCACCATATACAGATAGGCTAAATTTAACTAGTCTTATTGTCTGTGACTTCAATAGGCCATTAGGCTTTGAATGTCTATATAATAGACAAGGTGTTTCATCAGTTTTTCTCCAGTTTGCTATCTAAAGAGATTTGGCGAAGAGGAAAAACAGGAGGGGAAGAGGGGCCTATAGAGTGAATCTGGTCAATGTAAAGGCGCTCTTCAAATGAAGTTATCATTATTGTTCATCTTCAACAAAGAGCCCCATTCCTTCTGGGCCATTGTGGTGCCCCTCAATCAACTCACATCTGTGGCTTTGTTCTCAGCGAGCTCCAGTTTCTCCTGGGCGTCCTTGAGGGCCTCAGAATACTTGTCCAACTCATCCTCAGTGCCCTTCAGCTTCTTCTGCAGAGCTACCAGGTCATCCTCCAGCTGGGTGCAGAACCATGTGTCACAAACAAACACGCAGACAAAGGGGACATGTAGTTTAGATACACAAAGAACACGCAATGAGGCAGATATATGTCTTAACATTAACAATTAACAATCATTAACAATAACATTATTACGTGATTATAATCATCACACTTAATCAGCTAAAATTAAATTAATGTGTTTGATATCTTGCCACTATACAAGTCTATGCATGTATACTATGAAGTATGAAATCAACGAATACTTCACAATGAGCTGTGCAGGAACTAAACAAACCAATTATCGTTCTACAGTAGGCCAAATATCCAGGATTCTATTTTGTTATCAAATAATAGACTAATATGCCTATCATTTTTAGAAAACTGGGAAACAGTGTAACTGGGAAACCAGTTCAATTTAACCAATTTAACCTCAGTATCTGTATCCTATAGGCTAAATTAAATTACATTTATTTAGATCTACAAGCTCACTGTGATGTTGTGAGCTTGTACATCTGTGTTTTTGTTTTGTTTTTTAGGAATTTTTGAAAACGTTTGAAATGAAATAGGCCTATATATAAAAACAAGTTGTTATTGAAAAATATCTTCTGTGGAAAACAAATGTTAATCCGTTAAAAGAAAGGAGAGCCATCGTGGAAAACACCCATGCGTCTCCATAAGGTCCGTGACGCACGCACTGTGCCAAACGCACCCGTGTGGTGCGCCACGGACAGACAGCAGTGCGTGGATGCAGACAGCGAGCCGCGGTGTTCACAGAGCGTGGATTCTCACGTTTTTGCTTTTGTCCTCAGCTGCCTTCTTGTCTCCCTCCGCCTGCTCGGCTCTGTCCAAGGCGTTCTCCTTGTCGAGCTTGAGCATCTGCATCTTCTTCTTGATGGCGTCCATGGCTGTGTGTGTATGGGGGACTTGCGGTGACCGCGCCGACGATTATAAACAAAAAGAAGCGGAATGAAAGACGCGAGAGAGAGAGACTTCGAAGCGTCCGACCCACACTAGACGTCAAGCTGGAGTGCGAGCTGTTGGCGAGCAGTGGCCGGTCAAATATGTTGCTGCTAGCCCCCTGGACACCTAATACCCTTTAAGAAGCCCGTCCAGCTGTTTTGAGTTTTTTTCAAGGATCTCTTCACCGATTCGCTGTTCCAAGAAACTTGACAACTTATATGACTATACAAGGGACACGTGGGCGTCCCGAAGAGTAAAGACCCCCTGGGTCACCCGACTTAACCCCACCCGCAACCCACCCACCCCACTAAACACGTCTGTAAGTTACTATTTCTAACGACATGTATGATGTATGGAGGCTCGACTAACAGGACTCCCATGGAGGTGTAGTGTCTCCTCCTCTGAAGTGATATCATATCTGGAAGGGAAACATAGCGAGCATAGTGGTCTAATTATCACCATGTCCACTGTTGGCAATTTGGCATGTTCCCAAGACAAATGTCTAATAATTGAGTGTTTGTTCAGTAACAGAGGTCTCTTATAGTAAACAGAAACAGAAACAGAACAATTTCAGTTGTTTATTCTGTATCCTGTACGAGAATGAGTTATCTTCTAATTGGTTATTGGTATAATATCACAAACTGTAAAGTAAAGTATTTTCTGTGTAGGCCTATAAAGCCCTGGAAAGATAGGACCCTGTTCTGAACAAACTGACTGTCATAATAAAGGGCTATGTTATACTTATTATTTTAACAAAAAATATAATAACAAAAGCCGGTGCATTACAGTGACACTGCATTCTTGCTTTTATTGTGAAGCTTCATCACCATAATATGAGTCATAAATACAGAGTTACTCATGCAGGGCAATAGGATCTGATTGAATAAGCTCCTGCATACGCACACACACGCACATGCACACACACACGCTCCCACACACACACACACAGTCACATGCACGCACGCACGCGCACACACACACACGCACGCACACACACACACACACACACACACACACACACACACGTTTTGTATTAGGCAACTTGTGATGTCATCAGTGGGATGGCAATATTGACATTTATTTTGGTAAGCTCATCTCGAGTCATAGTTTCCAGAAAACATTTCTCTTTTGGCACATGGTTGGAATTGGAAACGGTATCACAAGTATAGTAATACCAGTGCACACAAACACACACAGTAGCAGCAGGGGACTAATAACGGATCATGTCAACAGCTCTGGCGTCTAATTGTTCACCATGTGAAGAGCTATCACACACAGGCTTGTCGTAGTAGCGGCACATCATGCAGCTTGTCTTAAGTCCAAGAGCTCACTTACAAGAGCCTTCTCAAATGAAAGATACATGGGCTCTGGTATTTCTGCCCCCCCTCCTTCCTTCACACTCAGGGGCCCCCCTTCCTTCACACTCAGGGGCCCCCCACCGGCTCAGCTGTCCAACAGGCTGCTCGGAGGACACTTGTGACTGTTTGAGTAGTTTGAATATTTAAAGGAGCATGTCACCCATTTTCGACCTTATAATCGGTCCTCACTAAAGGTGGCCTTACACTAGCCGATTTTTTTCAATCTGAAATCTGATAGCACCACACACTACAGGATAATCGGAGCGGGGCAGAGCAAATATCAAACATTCTTGATGTTGATCGGGCCGATCCCGATCGCGCTTTGAGCTGTCGGGCACCCCCCGAGCGTCAAAAATGCCCGATTATCGGCTAGTGTAAGGCCACCTTTATGCTCATCATAATATGGCAGCATTTCTGTCCACTCGCTGTGTCTCGGAGGAGGAGTTCAGAAACCTGCCTATACCACTGACATCATTGGTTTTGTCATTTCAAACAACATTTTAAACTTGTTTTTTTGATGCGAGAACATAGCATCTATTTCAGTATTCTAACTTTCCAGGAAGAGAAAGGCTGTAGTTTCTATTAGCTTGAAATCCCCAGCAATGATGCCATTGACAGGTTTCTGAACTACGCTCTACAGTAGAGTAGAAATCTTATCTTACAATCAGCATTGATTGATGAGCATGAATATGATGTTGACACATGACAGCGTCAAAGCATAAAATATAAGTGGTTGTGGAAATAACCAGATAAGGTGTCTTGAAAGGAAGAGATCACTTACATAATGAAAACGATATTCTATGTTGTAATGACTTGGACGTAGCCCTACACACACGTGCACCCACGCACCCACGCACGCACGCACGCACGCACGCACGCACGCATGACAGTATCTTTTCACTCCAATAAGCCTCTGGATGGATGTGTGGCACCTGGTGGGACCCCTGATGGCCAATTGCCAATTCCCTCGGACAACTTTTCCATATGTGTTGTCGTTCCAGTTCCTCCCGCCTGTGTTTTGTTGAGGAGGGTATTTTTATGTCCAAGAGCACCTGCTTGGCTCTGTACACGCACTCACTCACTCACACGCACGCACGCACGCACGCACGCACGCACGCACGCACGCACGCACGCACGCACGCACGCACGCACGCACGCACGCACGCACGCACACACACACACACACACACACACACACACACACACACACACACACACACACACACAGGGCCTTCAAAACCAGGGCATTTGACTTCCTTTGAGACTGGAATTCTTCAGCATGCAGTATCTTTTTCGAACAGAAAGACGAGTGGTCTACTCTAAATCAGTGGTTCTCAAATAATTTCGTGTCAAGGACCCCCAAATTGATTTTAAATTTTGCTAGGGACATAAGAGGAAGATTTGTTTTGTTCCATATTATTCCAAAATGTTCAAGATTATTCTAAATATTTAGAAAATAGCAGATCTACAAACTCACAATGTGTCTCACTGCACTGCGACACGTGTGAGCTTGTAGATCGTCTCTCCACTGGCCTAAATGATCATTCATAGCAAGTCAATGCTATAGTTTCAAATATACAGTAACACCTTCTGAGCCAGCTGATGAATCTGATACTTAATGTAACACAGTAAACACTCATGCAGGCAAAACTGTTGAAGAACCAATCGTGCATGAAGGAACCGAGACGTTTCAATGGGCTCTCTAAGGAGATGCTAGTTTTGAGCTGGATTATAAACCCCATGAATATTTTTCCCTGCCTTTCTGTGTTTTGTCACATGCTATCATTGAACTTATTTTCTTTAAATAGCAGAAACTATAAGCTCACAATGTGTCTAGATGCTATGTGGTGTGAGTTTATAGATAATTCATCATACAACGAAGTATACAGTGCTTAAAGAACACTTTACTTCACCCCTTCTAGACTTTATCTTCATATAATTGGTCGGCTATGGAATGTTCAGATATATAGCTGCCTATACCAATGGCATCATCAATAGGGGTTCCAAGCTAATATAAACGACAGCCTTCAATAATATACCTGCAAAGTAAACATGCTGAAATTGAAACCATTATGCTTGCATTAGCTTAATCCTAAATACAATAAATAGCTTGAAATTGTGTTATGAAATAAACGTGACATCATCGGTATGCAGGTTTATGAACCGTCCACAGCCCTCCTCTGAGACACAGAGTGAGTAGACAGAAATGGTAACATATCTGGTCTTCGTTGTTGTACAAATAAACTAAGTCTTTTTGGCTGCCTAGTATCCTTCCCGCTGCGTCCCTCTCTAAAGGCAGACAGCTGTCACCAAGTTGTTATCCTGCCACTATCAACGTAGTGGAGTGTCTTGCCAGCCAGGCTGGCATGTCACTCATTCACACACATCACTGAGGTTCATGACACCATTCCTGTTATCCCAGGAGCCTGGCCAAACAGACTGACAAACATAGTCACTTTATACCTGCCAGATTTTAATGAATTTATTTTATTTATTATTATTATTATTACCATTATTATTATTATTATATTTTTTTCCGTTTGAAAGATAGTTTGGGCATTAATTCCAAGCCTTATTTTTGATAGTGACAGAGAGGAAATGGCAAGAAAGAGAGAAGAAGAACTGAGACTTTCTCTAACATGTGAGTCAGTGGTAACCTGACTCCGCCAGATGGGGCAGTAGAGAGTACAAGTGCTATGAGCAGTAGCAGACGTTTGAGCCATGGTTATGATTGATTTCAGCGTGTTTGACCCATAGAGTATATAAAAGGATAGAGACTGAACTGGCGCGAAGCTCCGCCCCCCCCAGCTATTCAGACTGCCGGAAGTACCGTCTCAGAACGTCTACTTCCGCATTTGACCACCAAATTTTGGTGGTCAAATGCGGAAGTGCAACCGAGCGCTCAATGTTAAAGCCCAGCTGCACGGGGTTTCCCGGTCATGAATCCACGGGTCCGCCTGTGGTCCCTCCTCCTACCACTAGGGCCCAGAGCTTCAACGTTGAATAGCCTCACTGGCCCCTTGGTTTGACCTCATGAGTTTGATTCCATGGCGTTGATTGCATGGGTTTGGGCCATGCATGCATGTCCTTGGCATAGAGTTTGTATTTGTAACTGGAGTGGAGAAACATTAAGAAACATTAACATTAAGAAATATTTTGTACCGTACAGCCTGCCCTACAGACTCAGGACCACAATAAGAACCATCTCACAGTAGTGAGTGTTCCCAGAATTCACAGCATGCTGCTATATGTGACACGTTAACAATGGTGTTAATATCACCTGTAAGTTGTTCTCCATGAACTCTGCTGACCTCTGTAAATCACTGTCACTGAGCAGAGATTTGCACAGTGCCTGTTGAAGTATAGCAAATGTTGGTTCTCTTGTTTAGTTTTTTAGCGTTATTGGTTGGCATTATTAGACGTTCCTGTTCTTCCTTTGAGCTTATAGCGACTGCAGGTCGCACTTACTATGCAAACGTGCAGGAAGCCTGTAACGCTCAACTCGTTGAATCTCTTAGTTACATCAATATTGTTCTTGGTTTGTGCCTATAAGTATTACGATAATAAAGATCGCTTTTGTCATTCTGACTCCCAGGGACTTCCCATCCACTTCCCATGATCACGGTGGTTTGACTCATATGGATATAAAGAATCAACTGACTAAGAGAAAACACTAATGTTACTGCCGTCGAATTATTACAAATTTCGCTATAGACAGACACTATCAAATATCACTGTTGTGACGACACAGAGACAACTACCTGACAATATCGCTGAGACAGTTTATTTATTTTTGGACCACAATGCTTATATGAGACAATTTCAAATGAAACTTCTACGGCCCTGGACCAGGGGATGAGCGAGCAAGTGACATCAGGACTTCGGTAGAGATTTCACCGCCTGGGCTGACATAATGAAGTGACATTATTCCGTCAGACTATGTCTCAGCCCCGCGGTCGTTCCTCGCCGTTAAGGCGTCTTACTGGTTCGTTAGTGGGTACTGTGTTTATGAATGTTACATATCTGTTATTGTCTTGTATTTATTGTTACTGGCAGAGCTGTGTTTCGCCTCTTCTCTTAGCCAGTTCACACTTGTAAAAGATAATTTAGTCTCAATGTGTTTTTTACTGGTTAAATAAAGATTAAATAAAAATAAAATAAAAATGATGGCTGTGGTGTAAAATGGATGTTTTTATAGTATTTATTGCTGTTTTGTTCTCATTAAATTAGATGCAACTGAAAAGACATATGTCAGATTATGAGAAAGGAACTTGTTTTACAGTCACAATTTTGCATTCCCTAACGAATGAACAATGCTTACTCAACGGGATAGGGGATACAAAATAACCCATTCCAAAATGAAAGCTACGATTGTTCATCAATTCTCTATGCTCTTGTTCATTTGCGCAGCAATATGGGACCACAGTCAAACCTGCATGGTGCCTTGTCTTCACACCTGTGAATGATGGTTGATGATGACAGATCTGCTGACACAGCTGAATAGAGACACAGACGACGAAGGGACCTGTTCAAGTGGGGGCTGGGTATGTTGGGGTGGGGAAAGAAAGGAGAAAGCCTTTGTTATTCCTGGGGGGGGGATTCTATTTAAGCCTGCAGCCTTCACCCAGCTGATAGCTGCTCAGATGGTTATTATAATGAGCGCTCGAGGTATAGCAGTTAACCCATTTAGGCCTGACCTCAACATTTTTAAAAATTCTTCTAAATCCTCCAGTTTTCTGAAATAAATATTTTCACGATTTTTAAAAAATAGCAGACCTACAAGCTCGTAGCGCGCCACTCGGTGGCGCGCTATGAGCTTGTAGATCTGCTATTTTTCAATAGCTAAATTATAACATAATGTTTAAAACACCAAAAGGTAAAGTGTATTGCTCGGGGACACTTCAACTACAGTAGACCAGGGCTGGGAGGTGAACCGGTGATTTTCTGATTACCGGACACACGCTCGCTCACTTGCTCGCACGCACGCACACGCACGCCAGACCAATAACTGCTATGTGAAGCTTTTAATAAGTGTGTTGGTGTTGCAGAACGTACATGAGGTCATGCGGAGCAGAGAAGGTAACAGTTCAGTGTGAGTGTTCACCATCTCAGATGCCTGATGATGGCTCACTATGTTATTGCTGAGTCCCAAGTTATTTTCCTCCTTTTGGATTCACCCTAACAGCAAAATATCTGACATAATGATAAAGATCTGAGCCTCTCTTTGACAATAACGTATCTACGAAAAGAAAGAAAGAATGATCAAGTTAACCCATTTAGGCCTGACGTCGAAATAAAAAAAAGTTCGCTCTGAAAGAATATATATTCAAAGATTTGTGCCGCATTTTTACGATTTTTCAAAAATAGCAGACCTACAAGCTCGTTGCGCGCCACTCGGTGGCGCGCTATGAGCTTGTAGATCTGCTATTTTTCAATAGCTAAAGTATAACAGAATGCTTGAAACACCAAAAGGGGTTCCCGCCCAAAATGGGTAAAATATTGGAAGGAAATCTGGTTTTATGGTTTTCCATATAGGTTTTCATGAGACAGCCATAGCTGTAGTTGGGAAACAGAAGGTGTCAAAGTGTCCCTGAGCAAGACACTTTCTCGGGCATCGTATTAATAGCACCCACTCAGTGCTCCTTGTTAGGATGGGTAAATCCTTGTTAGGATGGGTAAATCCTTGGTAGGATGGGTAAATCCTTGTTAGGATGGGTAAATCCTTGTTAGGATGGGTAAATCCTTGGTAGGATGGGTAAATCCTTGGTAGGATGGGTAAATCCTTGTTAGGATGGGTAAATCCTTGGTAGGATGGGTAAATCCTTGTTAGGATGGGTAAATCCTTGTTAGGATGGGTAAATGCAGAGCACACAAAATGTCATGAAAATAGTAAAATACCCCAAAGGAGTCGGGACCAAGTTATCCGTTGTGTCTCATGCCCTGTCCAATTCAAGCATGCTTTGGTTCTCAAAGTGGGGTCTGGAGATCCCCAGGGGTCCTTGGGGGAGTCCCTGCAGGTCCCCAACAAAAGTAGTTAATGTAGCATCACAATCATTTTAACAACTTTAATTCATACCTTGGCTACTCCAAAATAGCAGATCTACAAGCTCAGAGCGCAACGTGCCCGCTGCAAACTTGTACATCTATTTTTGATATTTTTTGATAAATATAGAAAAATATCCAAATAGACCTATCGAAGACTTTTGAATACCATAATTTAGATTATTTATATTTTTTACATAAATCTTCTCCACAAAATATTTTCAGATGAGGGTCTGTGGCCAAAAACATCTCAATTTGGGGGTCCTTGACTTGAAAACGTTTGAGAACTACTAGATTAGTGTGTGTGTGTGTGTGTGTGTGTGTGTGTGTGTGTGTGTGTGTGTGTGTGTGTGTGTGTGACACTGTGTGTGTGTGTGTGTGACACTGTGTGTGTGTGTGTGTGTGTGTGTGTGTGTGTGTGTGTGTGCGTGCGTGCGTGCGTGCGTGCGTGCGTGCGTGTGTGTAAGGATTCAGTGACTCAGAGGTAAACATACTGTTAAGAGGAGAATGTTTGGAGCCGTGCCGCAAGGCACGCAGTGGACATCCGTCCGTCCGCAACACGACACTCTTTATGACTTTTATCATAATTAGATTCCGGGGCATTAAATATCATGGAGGAGCTGTCTTTCATCAGCTGGCTGCACATGTCCAAATCACTGCCAGCGTCACAACTCTGGGCCAAGTTTCATGAACAGAGACTAGTTTTCTTGGCCGGCCGAGGCCCCCTCTGATCGTATACCCTATATACACACTGTATACACTGTGTATACAGTGGGCCGTGGCCAGTGGGGCCGTGGCCCAGGGGCCCTTGGCTCTCAGGGGCCCTTAGGGGAAATTGGACCATGCGGTACTAGGTTTGACACCCTGAAAGGGGCATCTGGGGCCCTTCATTGGCCATTGATTTTGTTAAATTTAGGTCAAAAAGATGATAAAAACACGAAAATTACGCGTGCCCGCGCGCTATGGGGGCCCTGCAAGAATTACCGGCCCAGGGGCCCTGGTGGGGGTTAATCCGTCCCTGTATACACAGATCTAACAGGAAATGGATAGCGCTTAAGCTGTCATAGAATCTGACATACCTATTGGCACATTTACCCATCCTAATGTCTTATCCCTCTCCCAGGTACTGATCTAACAGTATTGACTTTGAGAAGTGTTCAAAAGAGCAGCACGTAGGAGAATTGACTTTAAAGAAAGATGAGGCGAGGGATCTTAGCTGTTTGACTTAAGTAAAAGTAGCAAAACCATAATTTAGAAATATTCTGTTATGTAAAAGACACATATTCATAATTTTACTTGAGAACATGTACAAAAGTATTGGCATCAAAATATACTTAGAAGTAAAAGTATTCATTATGCAGAATGTCCCATTTCACAATTTGTCAAGAATTGTCAAGATGAAAATGCGATGCATTGTGAGCCTGTAGAATGGTAATTTACAAGTAGACGGAGTGTAACTAAAGTTTTCAAATAATTGTAGTGTAGTCAAATGTGCACTATTAGCCTCTGAGATATAGTGGAGTTAACGTATACAATAAATGTTTAGATAGGCCTACTTAAGTAAAGTAAAAGTACTACAACATTGTACTGAAGTACAGTTGTAGGCCTATAGTGAATGTATAGTTACTTCACCACTACTTGGCAGAATTAACTGAAGATTGTAATGTTTAGGCCGGCTTTGGGAAGCAGCTGTGTCAGTGTGTGGATGTATAATTGACTTTGCCACCTCCTCAGATTTTAGGGCGGGCCAGATTTAGCACAGGTCTCAGCTCCTGTAGCCAGGTCTGAATATAGCTCACGTCACGTCTCAGTGCTGACTCAGACATACCATGGCATCCTGACACTCCAGTGACAGAGGGGCACACTTAAGGGGGGCCTTGTCCCCCTGCCAGAAGTCACTGATCTGTTTATTAGTCTACATTACACACTTTACAGCACTGTACGACTGTAGTAGGACTAAGAAAACAAAACATATTCGGCGTAGTTGCAGAATTTGAACTAGTTAAAGGTAGTTTAGGCCTAAGTGATATTTGTATTTATTAAAACAAATGGCCTGGCTGTGACCAATAAGGCCTTTGTTAAGTGGCCCTGAAAAAGAGCCCTGGACCAGAATAAAGTAATGTTTTGTTATGTAATTAACTTCACCTCATTATCACTACACAAATGTGCATGAATCACAAACCAGTGTACTTTTCAACATCTTAATGTTTGTGGCACTTCTGTGGTTCCACCTGTGTTTATTTGTTTTTCATTTCTACCATCTTTATAGTCAATTCTGAGGTATTGGCAGCCATATACAGTATGATCTGGATATAGAGCAGAGTTGCATTCAACACCACTCAATACAAACGTACTTGATATACTCACAATTATTTGAAAACTACAGTTACTACAGTATAGCTACTTTGCCATTTAGATTATTACAAAACATACATTTAATTCAAAATTCAAATGAAGCCATTTTTGTACTTTGATAATTGTAATAAGATCTACAAGCTTGGCTATTTTTGCAAAATAAATGTTCAAATTGTGAAAGCTAAAAATTGGATATTCTGTATAATGAATCTACTTTTGGTACCAAGTACCAAGTACATTTTAATGTCAATACGTCTTACTTTTACTCAAGTAAAACTCAAGTAAATATTCGAATACAGGCATGGGGTGACTATCTGCGTTAGTTCTGAAAAACCTGTCAGTGGTGCTCAAACATTTTCATGGACCCCAAAATTATGTATTTGACCGCGGACCCTGCATCTCAAAATTATGTTCCAGGGACCCACAGAAGCAAAGCTTTGAGTTGAAAATGTTTGCTTTAAAGATTTGCACAAATGTTCAAGATCTTTCAAAAATAGCAGATCTACAAGCTCATATAGCGCCGGCTTATCTGCTATTCTTTTAAGAATCGTGACACACACTCATATTATACAGGTACATATCTCAAATCTAAAATTACATGGATGCTTTCCCGGTTTTAATTGGTTAACCGTCGTATTAAAACCACATTAATATGGACACCAAGTTACTCTGAAAGCCTTTATTTTCAATGAATACAAAAAATACATTTTCTTCTCGAGGCCAGATAAATAGTTCTCATACTGTATGTTATTACTTATCTTTATGTACTATTGTCTAATTCAGTTTTACGGGGAAGAAAAGCAACAACAGTTTCTCCCATGATGCCACTGAAACATTACACATCACACAACATCTTAACGGTGACAGATATACACAATGATCTTCAATATCCTTGTCACATAGTGGCTTAAAAAGGACAAAAATAAAGGGGAAAAAAATCCATAAAACTTCAGTGATTTGAACTCGTATAACATACAATAAAGCATCCAGACAGACCAAGAATTGTAGCCTGTCCTACATTCGAAGCGTTGTGGTACATGCCCATGGAATGCAGCACAAAAATGTTTGTGTGTGTGTATATATATATATATATATATATATATATATATATGTATATACATATATACTGATGGCATTTCACACATTGACACATTTCTCTTCGACTGGCCGACACCACCTCTTTAACAGTCCCCAAAAGGCCAAAATGTCCACAGCAGGCAGGAACAACGCGAAAACAGACTGGAGATGGCGATTTATATGCTGAGTCGTGCGACAAGTGTCAGGCGCCAAACATAGCCGTGTTCAGTGCACGACACCATCGTACGACAAAGTAGAATTGAGCCTTGAAGCAGCAGCTACACCGTTTAGAGGAACACTGGACAGTAAAGCCTATAATCAACCCTTCTATGACAATGTGTCATGTAATGTGTCACTCGACATACATGCCATATCATTTTTGACTGAAAAAAACAACAACCTTTTATCAACACTGTTATTCTCGTCAAGCGGTACATTGTACAACACATCTTGTCTGCTGATCACAATCCCTCAGTGCCTTAACGTTTCAATTTCAAGGACCCCCAGTTTGCTATATGCATTAGGCCACTGACCCCCCCCCCGCCCCTTACAGATGTACAGATGAAACCACATTTGGTTCCATCTGTACTGTCAGAGTTACAAACTTGTAAGTGTCTGAAGGCCCCCTAGATGGTTCTGCGGACTTTAAGAACCACTGACATACACTATACATGTCCAGATAGATGCCTTCCATCCATCTACAGTAGCCTACTGATGAGGTGAAAGCTGTCAGCTCAAGCAGACAATGTGCGGGCTATCGGCTAAGGCACTAATAATAAAAACACTACAGACTTATCGGAAAATGAGCGCTGATGGACTCCAGACACAAAGTAAGGCCAGAAAACCAGCAGTTTGTCCCCACACCCCGCATTCTCTTATACAACACTGAAAAAACAAGGTCCTATCACCAACTATTTGTAGTCTGAACAGGACTGTTGTCCGTAATGCGAAGGCCAGACTTTTAAAGAGTTTTGTATGACGGCAACAGAGAGTTAAACCACAAAGCCATGCATTATTTATGACACTGCAGGAGCAGGGCATAATCTTATGAGATGCTGTCTATTCGGAAACCATTATTTTCCCCCCCTCCATATTATAACACGAAGGCTGCCAAACACTGCCATCAACCCTGGTAAAAGATGGTTAACGGTTCACGACGAGGGGAAAAGCCACAACACTTGCACAAGAGCACCGTTAGGATTATGAGAGAAGGACCGAACGGTACGGTACAAGAAAAGTACAATCAAGATTTCACTTCACTTCCAACAGAATTGCAGTTTAAAACTGCAATTCACATTATTATGCATCAATTCTTCTTTATCGCTTCACAGAGGTGGGGTTTCTCTCTGTGGCATTCGTTTTATCAGGTTTGGGAATAGTTTCTGTACTTACTCGTTTGAAAACAATTATCTGACAGTGTTACAGGATTGCTGAAACTATATACTTCACTATCGTACACAGTTCATTTAATCCATTTGTAATTCTGGGAAGCATACAAATGTAAACCAAATGGTTACATCTGTACGCTCCTCAGAGTTCAGCTCATTCATAGAGGTACCACATTGCATTCATATTTGTTCATGAGGTCAAAGGTGTTTACAGTCACCCAAATTACTTATTTTCAATTTTACACCAAGTTTTGATTTTATGGACATTTTTATATATATTTGTCACATTCCTATAAGTCAATAAATTGATAACCGGTGGAGTCAGTCTCCTATGCTGACTGATTACCTGGTCATAAATTGTTGGCTTAGGAATGTGACCAAAAAATAATGAAAAGAAATCAAGTTTTCATGGGGTGTGTAATTGATAAGTCATTTCTTGGGTGAACTGGGTTTAACACTATAAATTTGCATTTTGTGTTGTAGCCTATCCTATCGCATTCCCAAAACATCACAGGTTGACAAAAAAAACTAAAAACTAAATCAAGTGTAGTGATATTTCTTACGTAATTTCGTTCATAACTTATTTGTACAGTGTCCAGAGTTTTGTGATACATAGCTTTTCATGGAGGCTAAAGAAAGCAACACTGCCCTCTACAGCACCATCAGTGTTATTGCATCATGAGCTTGTAGTAAATACCATTATGGCTCCATAGTACTGTAACTTGTAAACTACCGTATAAAGTTGTTTTTTTTGCTTAGTTGTCTTCTTTTTTTCCACAAAAAAATAAAATAAGAAAACGTACTAGCGGTGCATGGTTCAGGAACTTGTCTGTAGCACTATATGAGCTCTGCTGTGTTATTAAGCGTGTGAGATTATATATGGTTACAAATAAAATATGTGTTGCAAAAACAAAAAAAACAACTGAAATACAGAACAAAATTGGTTTAAAACCCCAGTTGTGATGAAGAAAAAAAAAGAAAGAAAAAACGAAACACAAAAATACAGTAGTAACAAGTATCCGCGGTAACAGCTCTTCCTATGTAGGGAAGCATTCATAGGAGTAGCACGGACTAACACATTCTGCTTCATAACACCTATATTCAAGGAATTATATACGTACCGACAACATATCGTTGCTGTCGGGCAGAATCCTTTTATCTCCAACTTTTTGTCTTTTTTCATAAATTAAGAACCTACTTAATCATACTACAGCATCACACAAAAGCATCAAAAGTCGCAGAAATCTGTAGCTTATGCTTTTTTATGTAATACTGAAAAGTAACATATGAGTTTTAACTTTCCACCCGAGACGATATAGAAGGTTCAGCTTCAGTTTAAAAAGTGGGCTGGCTGTAGTTTGTAGATAGTTTGAAAGATTACAAAGTTTCCAGAAACCAAAGGTGTGTAAAAGATGCTTATAATCACTGTCTCCACAAATATATTTCCAAAAAGACAATATTTATCATTCATTATTGAAATATACAGTACGCACGGTCCAAATACATCAACATCCCAGTTTTGTACTTTGCCTTCATAAATGGGACTAATGAGCACCAGACCACGATTTGAAGACACGGAGCAAACACATGATTCAGACGGATATTAAGGTGCTAATGTTGTTATGCTAGTACGTTACCCACATATTCATAAAGCGTCTTTGAACAGGGGTCTGAATCCGAGCCCATCTGCCCCTTTAAGCACTTAAAGAACAACTGACCTACAAGCTCACAAACTGCGTCACATTAGCGAAGCATTGTGAGCTTGTAGATCGGCTAATTCAGAATCATTTTGAAAACATTTGAAGATGATCGCGGTTAAGTCATGATGGGATTGTATACAGCCATACTACATCAACACCAATATTAAATACTACTGAATGTGGCAGTTGCCTTTTTAATTCAATAAAGGCTTTCCTCGTTTTTAACTTTGAGTGCCCGGATCCTCTCTTTTTACCAATATTAAATACGTTCATCTTCAAGACTTTTTATGAATACGGTGCTCAGATTCTCAGGGGAAAAAAAGGAAAAAATTGTTAACTTCAGGGCAAGCGTGAGACTGTGTAATCTGTAGTTTGTCCCCTGGCTGTGTCACATTCTGGTTGAGATTCTATCATTCATAGTAATTATTACTCTGTACATGAAAGACATACAGGACACATGTCCTGAAGTCATTTCGTATCCAGAGACCCTTATTTTGGTTTGTAATGTCACACTCGGTGGAAACAGCACCACCCTGTGGAGGTACCAGCGGTACTGCAGCAGTACAGAGGAATAAGACATTTAGTCATCGTCTTCTCGCAGCTCGCTGGGCAGGAACTTGTACTGCTGCTGTCTGATCTGAGCCAGCTTCTTCCTGGCCTCGTCCAGCTCTCGCTCCTTCCTCAGCATCTCTTCCTGGGCTGCGATGATCTGGACGCATGGACAGACAATCAGACAGATGGACAACATACGCAAACATTTATTATTCCTCTGACAGCCTGGAACGGCTATCATATCGTTGCTGTCAGGGAGAAACTGTGTATCTTATTTTGTAAATGAATGCCCTACAGCCCAGGCACCTAGGGTGGTAAAAAGAATAATTAAGAGTGTCGCACAAAAGTAGTGAAATCTACAAGCAATCTTGTAGATCGTTTATTTTCACCATTTCGTTTTGGACATACAGAGCTTCCACCTGACAGCAACGAAATCACAAGTCTGCTTCCATCTCTCCTTCAACTCCCCCAGACCTGCTATCCTCTAGCTGTCCACCAGATGGCATTAAAACAGGGCTCAGCTGGTTAACACATACTGTACATGAGACCCTCAGTGAGGGAAGTGCATTTGGGGGTGGTTTCATATCAACCAGGTGGGGGGCTGGGGAGGGTCTTACCTGTGCTATTCCGCCCACAAACTTGGTCTTGACCACCACGTTGTACTCATCCGCTTTGTCGAACGACGCCTTCTGCGCCGCGCGAACCAGGTTGTCCGACGCCCTCTTCACCGCATTCCCAGCAGCCTTTAGGAAGAATGAAATGTCTTAAGTAGCAATACAACATTAACAGCAACAACTATGTACAGTACCATGTCAATACCATGTCAATACAATACTAATGTGGGTCTAATATGGTTTTGAGGGGAGTGTCTTATGGGTTCTGGTTATCGGTGCAGCCAATGACCTGCATCTCCATGACCTTCTCACTGGGGGTGTGGTCTATAAATGTTTGGTGGTTATTGTGCCCTGTATTGTCTGTCCTGATGAAGGTCTAATCGACCGAAACGTCGACCCAATAAAGAGCAACATTTTGGCAAGTGTCTGACAGTATGCAGGACTCTTTCTTTGTTTTTCAAAGATACCCTTTTTAAATACAATACCAATAACACTATATCGTAGTCCAAGTCAAGGATCGTATAACGATTAGTTGCCAGTGTTTGGGAACATCAGGCACATTTACAATCATTTATATTTTGTGGCTCACCAGCAATAACAGATTTTCAAGGTAACGTGACATCTATTACACTGATAGCTCTATTAATAATACAGTTGAAGTTCTGTGGATATGGAACAATTTCAGCACTATAATCACCATTACATTTGTGGCACATTTTCTGCTCGTCTTCTATATGAAGTTGATGTTATACTGTACTGTATGTGGGTATGTGTGTGTGCCTGTGTTTGTAGATTATGGCCAGGGGGAGGGAGCCTATTTCACCCACGCGATAACCCAGAGAGTAGAGAGAGGGAGAAAGAACCTATATCCCTGCACACAATAACTCAGGCAACGCATGCGTACCAAACCTCAGCATGCTGTTTGATGCGTAGCTTATTCTGAATAAAGGCTGTCGGTACGTACGTACGTACGTACGTACGTACGTACGTACGTACGTACGTACATACATACATACATACATACAATCCCTTGAATATACAGGCATTATCAAGCAGAATGTGATACTTCTGTGCGTGCGCGTTACCTGTAGTCTCCTCATGGCCTCAGAGTCCTGGTCAGCCTTGACCTTACAGGCCACCAGCAGCTGAGCCGTGGAGGCTGCTACCTGCTTGGCGGAGGAGATGAGCCTCTCCTCGCTGGCTTGGCCCTGGACGGAGGCATTGGCTGCTTCACACAGGTTACTGGTAGCTGCTGCTACCATCCGAGCCTGGTGGAGCGAGAGGAAAACAAGAGAGAAAAATACCCAGACCGTCAAAATGTGTCCTGTTCAGAATGCTCATTGGGTAATGTAATGTTTTTTAGTGGTCTAAAAAAATAACTAACAACATAATTAAACTTGAATTGAGGGGGGAAAACTGCTTGTGTACTAAAACTAGCTAATTAAAGTACAATGGACCACAATAGAAACAAGCCCCCTCTGGCTTTTTGTCTTATTCTTTTAGCATACCCTTTGACTGCACTACCTGTACTGTTAACAGACCTGTTAATAAAGTATGAATCCGTTTTTAATCATTTAATTTTTGTAAAAAAACAACAACAACAACCTAACTTTAAAACTAAAACTAAACTAAGAAATTGACTTTGAAAACAAAATAAAATAAAAACTATTGAATAGAACCATTTACAATAGTTGTTAAAAGGATAAGGATTTCCATTGTGGTCCTGTGTATTAAATTCATTGATAATGTTACATGTTCAAAATGTTCCACTCACCGCTGAGATGAGCCCTTGGGACCACTGTCCATCATCGCCAGAAGTGCTGGCGCCCACCTTGCCCTGGGCCACCAGCTCCCTCTGGGCAGCCGAGGCAGACTTGACCAGAGCGCTGGTGGCTGCAGCGATGGACTTGGCAGCTTCCAGAATCTGCTCCTCAAAGTCCAGACTCTCATCTGCTTGCTGGGAGAGAAACACCGTCACAATCAACAACTTGGGGATGATGTTCCAGTAACACGCTCTGTTCCTTTTCTATCGACACCAAGTAGGAGATAAGATTGATTCAATACATTAATATAGAAATTCTTCATATAATCTAGTTCAAACTTGTCATAATGTAGCAGTACAATGAATGAATGCTCTCAGTGAGCGGTGCTAGAAATAATCACCTTGATATAATATATAATATGTCTTGATTTGTGTCTTGTAATAATATAAAGTAATAATAAAGATAGTAAGCTTGTAATCAAATTAAATTTGTGGGTGCATTTATGCCTTTATTTGTATTGTGTACAAGCAAGGAACATGAACTTGTAGATCTGCAATTCTTCTGCTGCACGTGACACTGGCGTGCCAATCAGGCTTAATGAAAACAGCTTGGGAGTTGGGGCGGTCGCAACAACAGCTAGCTAAAACTGCAGTATACTGCATATGAGAGCTACCAACACACAAGACACATTGAACAAACGTGGCGGTATTTGAAAATCATAGAAGAATATTTTCTACTTCAGCCCGTCCTTTGAAGAAACACCAAAACATTCTCACACACACACACACACACACACACACACACACACACACACACACACACACACACACACACACACACACACACACACACACACACACACACACACACACACACACACACACACACACACACAGAGAGAGAGCACGTCTGTAGACAGGGCGGGACACTGTAGGAATATGTTTGATATATAGTTGGGACTGAATAACAACCTAATATATCAAACATATCACACAGAGCCCTGCAAAGAAGGCCTCCGGTGGGGTGTGGGGGTAAGGGGGTGGGGTAGGGGGCTAACTGGGACTTTGTGGGAGAGAGGGTTGGAAAAGACTTTTGGCTTACAGTTAACTGTATAGGTGAGTGGATAGAAGACAAGATGCATGATGGGAGAGAGGGAGGGGAAAACGACACTGTACATTGGTTAGAGCCCAACCGATATATCAGCCATTATTTTGACTATTTTTAATACATCAGTGTCTGCCATGCAGTCAATGTGTCCCAACTTTTAAAAACGTTCATCCTTGCATCCCTATTTGGGCATGTCATTAATTAGGTGAAACGTTTCTGATATCTGCAAACATTTCCTTTTTTTAATACAATCAAACATATAGGTAAAGAGAAGGCCTGCACGCTTCAGCCAGCAGAAGGTAGAAGCGCTCCTCTGTCCTCAACAGGGACAGCTTGCATCAGAAAAGATATGATACCTGCAGGGCACTTCAGGAGACTACCCAAATAAAATAAAACTGGAGCACTCGACTGGTCTGCACATTCTTTATCGTTTGGCAGGGTGACTGGCGTTTCAACTTTTGTCTTCCTCAGAGTAAAACAGGTTTGTCTGACTGCCCAGGTATTATATATTTTCTGTTGGGTAATCGACTGTGGGCCTATACGACCCAGGGGATAGGACCCAGCGACCTGTCATCGGTCGGGCTCCAGAATGAAGGGACAATTTACTGTATTCCTGTCAATGTAAATGGAGATGTATGGGACGTTATGCTGTAGGTCACACACGCACGCACGCACGCACGCACGCACGCACGCACGCACGCACGCACGCACGCACGCACGCACGCACGCACGCACGCACGCACGCACGCACAGAGGTAAAAGGACGTACACAAACAGAGAGTTAGAAAGGACATACACACATATAGAGACAGGTAAAAGGACATACACACATATAGAGACAGGTAAAAGGACATGTTACACACATATAGACAGGTAAAAAGACATACACACAAAGACAATTTCAGAAACGGGTCTCATGGTCGCAGAAAACGTATTTCCTGTAGGCGGAGACGACATATCTTTTCTTTTTTTTTACTAAGCATTTAAAGTATGAGGTATAAAGTACAGCAGCCTTGTGTTCATACAACAGACAGATTGGGTATTGTGTAAGACTGACATTATGTATCTTTCAGGACCTTTCACTGCTTCATCTCCACCATTACTCATATGGCTCTGGTCTCAGACACCGCAGTGTATTTTTTGACATTCCGTTTCTCTCCAAAGTTGAATGTTGCCACTACTGTTGGAGCAGCCATAAACTACACAGGTTCATCGATGTTCTGGGCATCTTTGTAAAGTTAGTTAGTAAAAAGCAGGTAAAAGAGTAACGTATGAGGCAGACCAACATCAGTCACTACCATTCAATGTAGTAGAAGAGCTGGTTGTGAGGGGGCACGGTGGCACAGTCGGTAGTGCTGTCGCCTCACAGCTAGAAGGTCCTGGGTTCGATTCCCGCTGGGGTCACTGTGGGCGCTGGGGGTGTGTTCCCTCCTCCGCGTAATCAGTACCCATACCCTAGGTGGGGTCCCATACCCTAGGTGGGGTTGGCAAAAGGGCCTTTCTGTGTGGAGTTTGCATGTTCTCCCCATGTCCCCTAGGGTAGGTACCCTCACAAAAAACATGCAGTAATCATGGTCTCTAAACTACCTCCCCCTGGCCAGCCGGGGCACCTGATGGAGGGAAAGGAACTGATCGGAATAACGTGTTCCTTCCATGCGCTACGTCCAACCGGGGAAACTCTCCCCTGTCAGGTGAAAAGAAGCAGCTTGGACTACTCATGCATAGAAGGAAGCCTGAGGTCAATCCGCTGCCCCCCCATGTTGGCAGAGGAAGTGTAGCGCCCAGGATTACATCAGATAATTGACACAGGGTGACAAAAATGGGTTGAAAATCGTGGGATACAAAAATAAAGACGAGCTGGCTGTTTACACCGCAGTTATGTTGTCTCCGCCTACAGGAAATACGTTTGCTGCTACCATGAGACCCGTTTCTGAATTTGTCTATAGAGACAGACACATACACAGGCACAAACTACAGGCATGCTGTTTGAAGTTTCCCAACATCGTGAACTAAAGACACCCTGGTGTGACTATTGTACAATTAAGAACATAATTGTGTTTTAAAATGTGCAAAGAGAAAACAATGAGGAGACATTGACATTGCAGGAGTTTGCTAGTGTGGTACAATAACAAACAAAAACAATTGGTTTAATGTTATGTTTGCCATTAATGCCATATACTATGTGAAAGAAAAGAAAATAAATCAAGCAAAATCTGGTACAGCACGTTTGGGCCGGTTTTAAAGCCTGTAACATGAACGAGGGAAAAGGGCTCGACCAATGGGTTGCGCATGGAGGTGGTAAGTGACGTAGACACATAAAGGGAACCACTGTGATTGGTGATGTACCTTGGGCTTGGCTCTGGGTTTCAGCTGTTCCAGTTTCTTCGCTGCTGCTTCAATAGAGGCTGCAGCACCCAGGAGCTCCGTCTCTGCGATGACCGAGGGGTCTTCGGGATCCACCCACTCAGAACCTGCAACGAGGGAGCACACGCACACGCACGCGCACACACACACACACATTTATATATAATATATATTAATAATATAATTTATATTATTAAGCCTGCATATGAGAATAAATACTAAAGCGCCTCAGAGCAGGGTTTCAACAGAACATGCTTCAACAACAACACACTGTGAGAACACACACACACACACACATGTCACCATATCCCATTATCATCATGCAACAGCTGGTGGACACCGCAAAACAACTGCCATTCACTGAAATGAAAGATGGAAGCGTCAACGTTATTTTGATGGAACGAAGAGTCAAAACCAAAGCGTGATGATGGATGGAGAAGATTCTGTCCTGGAAGCACTGAGTACAAGATATAGGGCTGAGCAATTAACCTAAAAATGTATCGGAAAGCCACCTTTAGAACCTCTCACCGACTTGGCAAGTCTCATGACTTGGCAACTTAACCACTTTTCATATTTTGTTGCACTATGGTTCTGTGCAAATAGTCTATCTGCAAGCTCACAACACGTCACATCGCAACACATTGTGAGCTTGTATTTTGGGTGTTTTTGAAAATTGATTATTTTATTAAAATAGATTAATTTATTAAAATAGATATAGTATACAGAATAGATGAATGATTAGTGTGATAACTGTTGTACCGATAATACTGTAACACAGACCTTGTCAGAGAACTATGAGGGCAGTGTAAAACATTTTTTAAATAAAATAATCATGAATTAATCATAATTGAAACAAACATTGGAAATAATGGTGATATTGATAGTGACATTGCCCAGCCCTGGTTCAAAATGAATGTTTCCACAGTGACTGGATGGATCAATGCGTGGCAGCGTTGAGCAGAGAATGGAATGCACAACACGTGATGGTGAAGAAGTCACAAAACAACAAGAGATAGAGTTCCTGACTTACCTCCATCTGTGGCAAAAGACAGAGGACAGAGGCATTACCAAACGGTGCGTTATAAGAAGATCTTATCTAATCCGCAACTCCAGTTTCACATACAGATGTAGCCATCGTACAAGTCCCATCTTCTCGATTCAAATTTGATCAGCATTTCTCACAGGAGTTTTGCAAGCCGTCCGTGTTGCGCTGGACGAGCCTGGCATAATCTTATGCACTATTGTCTTTAGTGTACGCAATACAATTCTAATTATTATTTCTCATTATTGACATAAACTATATAAACTCCTTCAGGGTGATTACACCCGGGGTTTATTTCTCAATAATGACCGGCTGACCGTTCACTAATATGTTGCTTACTTGTCAATTCCCCAGTGTACTGCCGTGCTGCCTGCAGACCCCCACTGTTGGTCTGGGGAGAGGGTAGACAACTTCATACACACGGAGCCATATCTTACACCTCACTGGACACTTTTCCGGTTCGGTTCATTTCCCCCGCGTTTCCACTGAAAATGAATTGGTCCAGAGTCCAGACACCTAAAAGTTGGTTCGGAACCAAAAAATGGCCACCGGTTCTGTGAAAGCACCAAGGTTCCAATAATCTAGAACGGAACCAGTTCTAGAATCAAAGTTCTTTTAGTGGAAAAGGGGCCAGTGAGGAGTTTCACTGGGAGAGTGTAACACGTCCCCCCCCCCCCCCCGCGCGCTAAGATGAGAAACATCTATGGTACTGTACAATGGCTACAACCCATATGTCAAGTTATGTTATGCATAGATAATACAGCACGCTTTAATGGCTTCTGCTTTTCATTATACATTTATGATAATAGCATAGTTATAATAAGATATAAGATATTTGACATGTGAAGTGTCATTGAGTGTGTGTGTGTGTGTGTGTGTGTGTGTGTTAGCCTGGCTAATAAGCCAGACCGAATCAGCCGGCTTTTTAGCCAGGCTATGTGTGTGTGTGTGTGTGTGTACCTTTCATGGCCTCAGCGGACTGAATAAGTTCAGTGACGGCTCCTGCAACACGTTTGGAGCACACGGCTAGCTGCTGCTTCTGCTCTGCCGTGGGCTTCTGCAGGGTCTGCACACACACACACACACACACACACACGTCACTTTAACTGTATTACTCAGCCATGCATGCACCATCATGGACTAATGTAATACCAGACAGAAATATGTACAGGCACCACAGGTTGATGATTCAGGTTCATCTGTACACTTTTGGAGTTAAATTAACACTACGCATAAAAAGTGGCACAGCCATTGCACACACAAATACAGTGCACGCTGCACACATACAGAAGTGTACAGTATATGTGTACAGTAGATATACAGTATACAGTAGAGTTCCCTACCAGTAGTACGTGCTCCAGCAAGTCAATGTATCCTGCTGTACACTCCGTTCCAAACATCAGAGCCCTGTTTCTCACCTCCTCGTTCACTTCTGGATGGTAGGCTGCTTGCTGGAGGACAAAAAAAGAAAGGGGTGTTACTGCTGAAAAGACTAGAGGATAAAAGCTATGAGTCTAAAATCTAAAGGTCTTAACCTGCAAAATAGCCTGGGATATTTGAGAGTATGGGATTAGATTAGAGATGTCAGGTGTATGGATGGTCTCTGGGCTGCTGCTAGTGAGAAGGGAAGAGAACAGCAGTTTGATGTACTCATCATTTATTTATTTGATTGATTTTTACACTCGCTCACTCACTCACTGTCTGATGGTTTCTTTCTTTAAATTCAGACTCTTATACTCCCTTTCTTGGGTCATTCTCTTGTATCCTCAAGTAACGGCTGTTCCTGGGTTTCTTTTCTGTCTTTTCATTTTGTAGTGTAGTTTGGTTTGCGATGCTGCCTATTCTGAGACAGTTTTTGCAGATTTTAAAGATTCATTATTTAATTAAGTTTGAGTTTAATTAAAACTCAATTAATCGATACATTTAATTAGTTTCAGTTTGATTTCAGTATAGTTTTACTCATACACTCATATACACAAATGTTTATTTAGTTTTACTTGTACACAAATGTTATTTAGATATAAGAATGTTGTTTAGACAGATACTGCTAGGTTCATTGTTTGCCTGGTATCAGAGTTTCTTTGAGGCATGTTGCACTCTACTTACAGAATGTAACGATTTATATTTTAAGCTTCATTGTGCAATTTGCATTTACATTTAACCACTTAAAACCTCAATACTTTGTAAACCTGACCTTTGGCTCTGTACTTGGTGTGCTCTTGTCCCCCTCTACACAAAACCTTTTCTCAGAAAATAGATGTGCAGCTCGTAGAGAGACCCCCTGTTGAAGACCCATGTTGTAATATATGCCAACAGGTACCTTGCAGCTGTTCAGCATATCAGACATGACCTTGCGGCTGAGGTTGGCGGTGTGGATGACGTCCTCCTGACGGGCAGAGTTCCCGGCGGCCACCGCCTTGGCAGTGGCCGTGGTGATGCCCTTGGTCATGCGGATGAACTCCTCGGGCGTGGCGGTCTTACCGGGGGCCACCTTGGACTGGAATGCCTGGTGGTGAGAGCACACAGCCAACATGGTGTCATGCATTAGACAAGTTCAATGTGGTCTTTCTCATAATCTTAGTAACAGAGAGAGCAACGGGAACTCATTTGAATGAATATGAACTTTAAAATAATAAAAGTAGTAGATATGCAAGCTTAGCTTGTCGATCTGAATTTGAATCCTGAAAAGTAACAGTTTTGGACATACTGTACTGTATAAGATTTCCACCCGATAGAGACGATAACTACTACATACAGTATACAGTATGTGCAGTGGTTGGAGATGGTCTCCCTACTCTTCCTGAGACATTCATTATCGATGGCATTGATTCAATGTTTGTGTTAGGACAATAATGTTTGTGTTTACACACACCCTCAAAGCTGGACATACAGTAGGAGGGGCTGGCGCCCCTCGAAAATACTAACAAAAAAACAACCTAACATTTCCACTGGAATGGTGATAGAACATCTCTCTCATACAGTAACGAGAATACAATGATTATGGAAATCAGTAAACCAGTAAACAGCAAACAAATAATTAGTTGCTGGCTGCGTTGCATTGTATTTTATTAAACTAATAAACAAGGTTCAATAACGTCTCTTTTATTGCATACATGCATACATAAGTATATACAGTAGAAACTCTTGTGGATACATAAGTATTCATGTCCTCAGTAGCTGCCAATTTAGCACAAAAACAAGGTACAAACTTTTAATAAGCTAATTAGTTACAGTATGACTTAGACACAGGCGGTACAGTTGGGTGCCACCGATATTGTCCCTTATCATTTGACCCATTTAGGCCTGACCTCAAAACTTTTAAAAATCCTTCTAAATCCTGAAAAAATAGCAGACCTACAAGCTCGTAGCGCGCCACTCGGTGGCGCGCTACGAGCTTGTAGATCTGCTATTTTTCAATAGCTAAATTATAACATAATGTTTAAAACACCAAAAGGGGTTCCCGCCCAAAATGGGTTAACTGTCCTTTTGCGCAGATCACGCAAACCTCAGCAAAAAGAAAAGGACAATATCGATGGCCTCCAACTGTAAGTTGTCTAGAGTTAATGTGCTGGGTTCTCATGCTGTGTGTCTGCATGGGTCTCTGGGTGCACCCCCTGAGGGGATGCTGATAAGAAAGCCTGCTAATCACTGAAACTATTAAACTAATGGAGATAAGCCTTTCCCCGAGTCAGCATCTAGATAAGACTCTTAAGACTATACACAGATGAGCTGGGTAAACAAAGGGGTTCACAAAGTGTATGGAAATATATCTTTAACCTGGGGACCCGTTTCAAAGAGGGCCCTGTTCTCTACAGTTGCACCGCGCAACTGTAGAGAACAGTTGCACCGCTCACTTCACAGGGGTGTGATTTTTATTATTACAGTAGAAGTTTACAGACCAAACTGTAAATAAAAGCTTTACATGACTTTCTGCCTCAGTCCGTATATAGCGAGCTGTAGTGAATAAGTAGAGAACAGAGTTGCACCGCTCACTTCACAGGGGTGTGATTTTTATTATTACAGTAGAAGTTTACAGACCAAACTGTAAATAAAAGGTTTACATGACTTTCTGTCTCAGTCCGTATATAGCGAGCTGTAGTGAATAAGTAGAGAAGTAGAGTTGCACCGCTCACTTCACAGGGGTGTGATTTTTTATTATTACAGTAGAATTTTTTTCCTTTTTTAAGCAGAGCGTCTTCTGTTTCATACGGTATATAGTATTTATATGTCGCTATAGGCCTTATTTTGTGAATATTGAGGAGTTCACGTCCATGTCTTCTCTGAAGTTATCTGGTGGGCACAAGCTGCATTCAATAACCAATTACTGTCTAACTGTAGATGGGATCAATGTGTACTGTTTTCCTCGTAAAAGTACACATTCAGGGCTTTCATTCGGTGTATAGGATGTATAGGATATTTATTGGGTTCAGGATCTGCCTGTCAATGTCTCTGACTTTAAACCATCCATAACTCTGCTCGCTGTTCAAGATAACCACTTCCAGGCAAATGCAGGTGTTGCAAAAAGGTCAATATCTCCAGAATGGAACATGGTAAAATCAAAATGTATTTTTTAAATTGAAGTGGACAAGTTCAGCTTTCTTTTGATGTATGCGTGTGATTCTCGCTATAAGAGAACATTTTGCTGTGGGCCCCCGAACAAGGCCTTTGTGCAATGTTAAACGGTAGCAACATCAAAATAGGCCTGGGGAGATTCTGTAGCAATCAAAGTGTTAATATACATCAACCACCCATCAATCCATCGACCCACCAATCCATCCATCCACCGCTCCCTCCCTCCCTCCCTCCCTCCATACCGTCAGTTCCTGTTTGATGCACTCTATGGTGGCTTCCAGAGCTCTGGTTCCTCTGGTCGCCTCGTCCTCCACAGCTTTGACAGTCTTCAGTAAGGACGTCACGTTGGTCACCATCACCTGGACATGACACAGGAGGCGGGACACAGAATGGACAGGAAACCAGTTTGATCTCATGCATTAAGATAGCCTATGATTTTGTCCGACTCCCTACTCCTTTGGGGTATTTATTGTCACAGTACAATTGTACAAACTGCGAGTGAAATTTGTCCTCTGCATTTAACCCATCCAAATAGTTAAGGAACAGTGGGTGCCATTAATACAACACCCAGGGAGCAGTTAGGGGTTAAGACCGGAGGGCGAACAGGGGACCTTCCGATTCCCGGATGGCCTCTCTACCCATTCAGCTATGGCTGCCCCTATCAACCGGTCCAGCGTGGCTCCTGTGTCTGCATCCTTCAGTTATTGCCTACAGCATATGGGATTAATGAATCACACAATAGGGAGGGAGCAACACAATGCCTGCGTTCTATCTTGGATCAGCAGGGTCATACTGCGCTTCTAATGTGAATACACATTACGGACAAGTGCTCATTGAGTAAACAGCAGTCGATCTACGACTGCTTCAGCTGTGTCAAATCATTGTCCTGAGCATCACGCAGAAAAAAAACACTTGACCACTATCCAGCTCTTGTCGCAGGTGCGTAGAATGAGCACGAACGCCACAGTTTCACTGGAGTGCGTCCAATCTGCCCATCAGATTGCCCACGACACCGTATCTGCTCTCTCGTCTTTAGTTGTCGCTTACCATGTGAAAAGCCCTAATCACAATCAGATGATCACATTCTACTATAAATGCACAACAATTTGACTTGTTGAATATGATCGTCTGATTGTAATTGTATGTATTTATTGCCACACTGTGGGCAAGAACTGAACAATACGGAGACTAGGAACACTCTTGGAAGCAGCACGAAAATGACTAAAATATGGTTCCACATTTTTCCATATCAGTGACCCAAAACCTGAAGATTGTTTTTCTTTTTGCATCGTTGTTAGAGAGAATATGTTTTATGGCAGCCTGTCACCCATGTTGAATCTGACTTCATTATAGATGTGTAATGTATTTAAGCATTTATGCAGGCATATTAAACACACTTTCAGTATGGGTGGTAGCAAACTACCTACATCTTTAATTTACCCAGACCTATGTGTAATGATCTATGGCTAAAAGTGGCAAAGGAAGCAAAGTGAAATCATGAGTGTACATCGTCTTTTGAATCTCGTACCCTGCATCCACCCTACAGAGTTAGACCAACACTTTTTAGAACATTATGTCCAAATCAAGACTAATCTAAGGACACTGAAATAAAACAAATATTGTTCAATGATTATGCTGACATGTGCCAATTGCCAAATTAACACTTTACCTTTTCTCAACCTCAACTCCAAAAGTGAAAGATCGTTTCCATGAGCTTGAAATCCCAGACAATGATTTCATTAGGAGGTACACTTTCAATCTATCAACAGCCAGCTTTTGAGATATCGAATGTGTCGATATTGTCATCTAGTAGTAAAGAAACACTGGAATTGAAAGCTCCCTTTTATGAGTAATGTTCTGACTCAAAATGACAATACTATTATTTATGTACTGGACTTGGATATATGGTTGAAAAACAGTACTGTAAAGTTTTACTATTTTAGTAAGTAATTTGTATATAATACAGTACAATGTCCATTTACATTGTAAGGGGAAATGCAAGAACAGCTCCCTTGTAAGAAAAGAAAAAAAAAGGATACAAAATTAAAAATAGAGTGAAATTCTAGAAAGGACTAGAATAAAATAAAAAGGGAGATGTATTACATGTAAATGATACCTTGATGAGTGAGTCAGTTAACCTGGAACTGTAATGAGTTGACATGCAGTATTTTTAGGGTGTCCTTTCAAACAACCTGGAACATAGGGGTCTAACTTCTCAACAGGAAGTGTCTATTGCGAACAAAAATGTTGTAGGTCTCACCTGAGACCCTCGTGACCGCAATGACTCATTTTGACATCGGAAAGCGTCCTTGTTTCAAGTTGTTTCAAACTCTTATCGACTTTGGTGGGTCCCATCTTTAGGTTTACTGGTGCATACTGGTTTTGTGAAGGCAGGGAGGGGTGGTGCTACTGATTAATGGTTTTGTCAATGGGAGGGGGGTTTATTATGGGATCTCAATTATATTACACACACCATGCCTTTCTTTCTTAATAAATGCTCACCAGGACATGATTAAGATCAGAGCTATGGGGGGTAACCATTCCAGGTTCTTCTGCCAAGGATCCTGGAACCAACTGGGTTATGGGATATTACAGTTAGGGTTGGGTATCCACATTCGGCTCCAAGTAGGAACCAAATCGGTGGGTACTGGATGGATACCCATACAAAAGAGGGAATCAGAATCCGTAAAATCCTAAATCAGTTAAGCGTCCCGTAGGTTTCCTATAGATAATAATATACAATTTATATAGCACTTTTCTAGGTACTCAAAGTAATTTTACAGAAACAGCATAAAAACAACTTTATTACATAAAAATAAATAAAGCAAACTTTAACTGCTAAACATTGTGCTGTCAGGGAATAAACATATGAGGTTACTAATCATTCAATTTCTTAAAGTTGATGATTATTAATTTAACACCATTTTTGCCCAGGAATCTTTCTGAATAAAGGCGCTAGACTGCCAAGCAGATTATACTCTGAAAAGCCTTGCCTTCCATTTATCCCCAAAACTATCTAGCGCTAAAAAGTCTCTCTTTAGAAGTGTTAATATTCTAAACGAGATGCATGATGAAGTCAGAAATTAGAACATCGCCGTTCTGATCAAAACCACGGACAGCGCCGTAGATTTAGAGAGATTATAGCAAGATTTGTCGACCCGTGAACCAGGAAGTGATTGGCTGTGTGTGCATCAAAACAGCTCCGGGAAGGACGAGCAAGGCGTTGCCTAGCAACGGCCGCTGTCAAAAAAGGTATTTCAGCGATTCCGTTTTATATAATTAAAAATGACCTAAATACGTGTCCACACGTCTGAGGCACCCCACGGTTTTATTTGAGAGGACGTGTGGACACAGTGTTAACAATAGTTTAGTTGATTTAAACGTTTCAGCATTGGCTCTAATTCATTCTCAGGTACTCCTTTTTGTTTGTACTAGTAATAGTAAATACTATTTACTTACATAGTTAGTTACTGTTAAGGTCTCCACACACCGGGCGCGAATCGGATGCGAATTCGGATTTTTAGCGGCGTTTCTCCATCGGTTTTCCGAAAACGCGGCCGGTGTGCAACCACCTTAACACTTTACAAGAAGGACAATATTATTTTTACCATTTTGGACTGAAATGGGGAATTGTTAAGAACCAGAATCGATTAGCAAAATCAGAATTGATTAACTAACTATCCCTAATTACAGTTTGTAGTACAACAGAACACAAAATGTTTAAAAATAAAGCAGTTTGTTTTTTCTGAAATTGAAATATTTCAACATAAAAATGCCATTTAGTATAAAAGCAGGGGGGGATAACATAATAGGGAACAGATGCATTCTCTGTAAAAGTAAGATGAACAAGTTCATCTTTCTATTTTGCCAAAACAAAAACAAACAAAAACATCATCACTAGGGGGCAGTGCAGCGCAGCTTCTGTTACAGACAACTTTGGCCAGTGAGCAGTGGTTCTCAAACATTTTCATGTCAAGTACCCCCAACTTGATATCAATTTGGCTGTGGACCACCATCTGAAAAGGTTTGGTGTCAGGGACTCCCAATACAATATTTGTGTTTGAATTTTTTGTTTGTTTGTTTCGCATTTCTTTCAAGATTTTAGAAAATAGTAATACAAGCTCTTGTAGATCAGCCATTTTCAAAAAATGTCGAAAGAGCTTGTGGTTTTAAATATAGCCGAAGTATATAGGGTGAATATAGGGTGATTTTATGCTATATTAAAAACAAAGTTGGGGACCCCCTGGACCCCACTTTGAGAACCACTGGGTCATAATGAGTATCACCAGTACAGTGCTAGCGTGGTACCTTGGCAGCGCTCTTCAGCTGGTACATGGAAGGGTCGTCTGCAGCCTTGCCAGCTGCACACTTGGTGGCACTGATGAGCTCTGCCAGAGCTTTGGCCACATCTTTCACAGAGTTGATGAGAACAACCTGACAGGACAGAGAGAGACGGGGCGCTTTCAGCGTCAACATTGAACAAACTCCCAAAGGGTACAACCGTAGGCTGATAATGATAACATTAAAACCCATTTAGGCCTGACCTCGAAATAAATAAAAAAAAATCTTCTAAATCCTCCAGTTTTCTGAAATAAATATTTTCACAATTTTTCAAAAATAGCAGACCTACAAGCTCGTAGCGCGCCACTCGGTGGCGCGCTATGAGCTTGTAGATCTGCTATTTTTCAATAGCTAAATTATAACATAATGTTTAAAACACCAAAAGGGGTTCCCACTACAACACAAAACCTCCACTGGAAGACAGTGTGTTTTGCGAAGCATTGCGAGCTTGTATATCAGCTTTTTTCACTGAAGACATTAAATGTCTTCAGTGCACCAACTTTTGGTGTAGACTAGAAAGAAAAAAGGAGGGGACCTACTATACACTCCTGGGGGACCCTGGTCAACAAAGTATAGGCTATAGGGTTTAATGGTTGAGCCTTATTTCATACATTGTTGTACAACGATTTCACATGGTGAAAAAAGCCAGTCTACAACCTTATAGAGCTGCTTCTGACAGCACTGTTGTAAAGTGGTTAAAAGTGATGTTTGGTGACGATGGACATGGGTGAGTTGGTGGTCTGACCTGTGTCTCCGGGTCGTCGGCGCCGATGCTGGCAGCACCCTGCTTGACCACATCAGTGAGCTGGGTGATGGTCTTAGCGGAGGACTGGGCGGCCTGCGCCAGCCTGTCCTGGCCGGAGGCTGCACCCGACACCAGCATCTTGGTGTCCTCCACCAGGGCCTTGGCCGTCTTCAAGATGTTCTCCCTGCGCGATGGACAGGGGATGAGACACCATGTTATCTCTGGTACACCAAGCACGGATTAATAACCATCTTTAATTCGGGATGACAAAAGGAACCAGGATGGCTAGGGTAGCGGTCCGGGCAACTAGGCTGCTGGTGCAGCCCGACAGGCGTCGCAGGTTTGAATCCCGATGAGCTTTGCTGCATGTCACCTCCCATCTCTCTCTTCCCATTTCCTGTAAACCTTCTGTCCTATCAATAAAGACATAAAAGCCCCCCAAAAAATCTCAAAGGAATAAATCAAATAAACTCCCCACCTGTTGTAGTCTCCAGACATCTGCTGCAGATTCTGTCTGATCAAGTGATTCCACAATTAACGCCATGTTTAAAGTGGTTAAATAGCTGAATCTAATCTACCATAATACCATTTCAGGTCACTACAACCCTCACATGGGACCTGTGGCAGGAACATATACCGTATCTGGGTTATTATTGTCTCCACCAGGCCGAAGGCATGGGGAGAGAGTATGTTTTGCACTCCGTCCGTCCGTCCGTGTGTCCGTGTGTCCGTGTGTCCGTGTGTCCGTCCGTCCGTGTGTCCGTCCGTCCGTGTGTGAACAGCTAATCTCCGGCACCGTTAACCCGGTCGATGCCAAATTTTGCACACACACTCCATGGATGCCAACGATGAACCTCTGCCCCAAAATGTCCAGAACGGCCTGTTATAGCGCCACCAGAAGGCCGCTTTGTGCAAAACAAGTTTTTGGACAGTACACCTACATATTTTATCCAAACAACACGCAAATTGGTACACAGTCTCTCTAGAGCCATTCAACAAAATAGGTCTTTCAGATTTCTCAGACTCCATCCTGATTGGCTAAGATTGGCTTCCAAAGTTTGCAGGAGTGCTCAGTTTCAAACAAAATGCTGCAAATCATGAACACATCGTGTGATTTCCGTGAAATTGTGCACGCACATTCCCACTAGGCAGAGGAAGAAATTCCACATGAAAATGTTCAACTGAGCCTCATGGTGGCGCTATAATTGGCCGAAAAGAGTTTTTACCTCTAACTGCACGGATCTGTGAATAACGTTGTATGCCAACTCCCTAGAAGCCAAGGAAAAACCCTTGCCTGGAATTTTTCACATCTGCTCTTTATAGCGCCACCAGGAGGCCGACATATGTAAAACACATTTTCTAATATTACTCCTTCAGATTTTATCCAAATTTCACGCAAATCGGTACACATGCTCTCCATAGTCATGTGATCAGGACGGGTTTGTTTGATTTCTCAGAATCCACCCTCATTGGCTACGATTGGCTTCTAAACTTTTCAGGAGTAGCCCGCTTTGTACCCGTTTTGTACAAATCGCCACAACTACTCAACGCAGCGTCCGATTGTGGTGAAACTGTGCATGCATATTCCCACTAGGCTTTGGAAGAAATGCCACTTGACCGTTTTCAAATCAGCCTCATGGTGGCGCTACAACAGGCCAAGCCGCGACACACACACACACACACACACACACACACACACACACACACACACACACACACACACACACACACACACACACACACACACACACACACACACACACACACACACACACACACACACACACACACACACACACACACACACACACACACACACATTGCTCCTACACATTTTGCCAAACATCACACACACACAGTCCTATCCTCCTGGTGGAGACCTGTGCCCAGAAGGGCACTTTTTCTAGTTCATACTATAGTCGCAGCCTGCAGTTTGACTCACTGGCAGGACAAAATTGGTGAAGAACAGAATATGCAACTCCTCCCAGAAGTGGATAAGTCATGGTTGAAGGACCCCTCCCCCTGAGTGAAGTGTTTGGTGCGGGACTGCCTTCCGTCTGCCTTCCTCACCCTGAGGATGACGAGGGTGATTTGTGATCCCTGATTTCCACCTCCCTGTTCTACAGCCAATGCGTCACCCTGTTTCACACACACCTTACTCTACAGCCAATATGTCTCCCTGTCAGCCCCGGGCGGGCTTAACTTCTGTATTTGTCTCTGTCAACATATATCACTCCATCTCTTGCACGTGCGCGCGTGCACGCACACACACAGTAAACTATGCACATGGGATGTCTCATGCACAGCAGTGCATCCAAGCCGACATCAGTCAGCTTCAGTCGGCTTGGAGTTGATGTGATGATCTGTTAAACAAGGGAGCCCTGAGGTGAAGTGGCAGAAAACCCTACATAGTAGTGATGCGCGTGCCAGCTTTTTTTCATAACCTCACCCGTCCCGCCCCGCGGCGGGAGCCAGCCCGCACCAACCCACCCGGCAAAAAAATATATGAATCATCGACCCGCACGACCCACGACCCGCAAAAACAAAAAGTAGCCTACCCTTCAACACCCAGCAGTCCATTCAATTGCTTTCGAGAGAGAGAGGGGAGAGAGAGGGGGGACTGGGCCATTTACCCATCAATTGCTAAAAGTCCGGCCTTGTGAGCTTGTAGATCTGCTACATAAGTGTAAGCCTACAAGAATTCAGACAAAACTGAGACCACACACACACGCACATGTACGTCCGTCACGCACGCACGCTAACATATGATTTTATGCAACATGTTTTCACATTTGGACTGAGGTACCTCTAACTCACTGATCTCAGGTTGGGAACTACTGTAGTAATACCAACACACACAGAGTTCCAGTCTCACCTGTGGTCTGCGAAGGACTCGTCGTTCTCCGCATTGAGCGTGCCGGCGGAGGCGAACATGATGGTTGTGTCCAGGTCAGCGATGATGCCAGAGACAGCACTGGCAGCCGTGATGCACGCCTGGGTGCCCTTGTTACCTGCCTGGAGGGCTGACAACACCAGAGATACCTGCACGCGCACACACGCACGCACACACACGCGCACGCACGCGCACACACACACACTAGAGTTATTAGCAACACCAAACACATTTATTTGATTAAATTAAATAGCTCCTATGAGGAAAGACTTTATTGCTGACACATGTAGGTTCAAAGAATGCATGACATCCGATATGATATGATGGTGGATATGTATGTGAGGAAAACTTGACTGCTTAAGTTACTGCTGAGACCAGCACTATAGTTACAAAGACTTGGTTTATTAGAGTAATTAGACATCAAATACGTTTTAACTAAGTGTTTTGGCAGAAAATATATATTTTCACTCAAATATATTTGAGTGAAAACTAGGTGAAGGCTGTGGCGTCCCAATTTTGGACAGTAGGCCGAAATTCTCAAAAATAGCCCTGGCCTATATTCTTAATTACGCCGGTAATGCAACGCATTGTGAGCTTCTAAATCTGCTATTTTTTCAGCGCGACACTGTTGTACTTAATTGCATGGTTAAACTGATTTGATATAGGACATGCATCTCTCCAAGTCAACAGCAGTGGAAAAAGTAATCATTTAGGATTTGGAGGAATGATTCCACTCCTTGTTTACGACCACATGCCCATTGAGTTTGATGGATCTCTCATTTAAGAAACCAAAGAAGCGTAGCTAGAGGAGTTGATCAATTCTTCGCTGTCGGGTGGAAACCATTTATTTCCAAAACCTTTACATTTCACAGCATGAGGGAAAGGAAAGAACCTGTGGATCCAATGAAGAGATTATTTCACTTCATTGGATCCACAGGTTATTTGATTATATGTCATAAGCTCTTGGTTAAATTAAAATCCACTTTCACTTTCTAAATGTATCAAAATAATTGAAAAAAGCCAATCTGCAAACTCACGTGACGCAACTTGACACGTTGTGAGCTCGCAGATCGGCTATTTTCACGACTTTTTCATGACTTTTACGAGTTGAAATATGGTTTCTACCCGACAGCAAATCTTGCTGTGACAGAATAATATCAGCACCGCTTCTAGCTGCATCATCACCCCAGTCAGTGGACTGATGATTTGTCAATTAGTTTCAGTCAATTGGATTCCCTCTCAGATCTATGACTGGAAGGGGAAGTAAATTAACTGTAGATGCGAGAGGGGCCCTATCGCAAATTAGAAAAAAATAAGATTTAAGAGAAATCTAGAATAAATGCCGTAATGGATGGAAGAGTCAGTGAGGGCCCTGCAAATCAAGCAAATAAGAAACGTGATGAATACAGAATAGGCCCTTGTTTCTATCCCCATGCCAATATCAACACATTAACATACATATCACAAAGCTGCAATCCGGAAATTATTTTTGAGTGGTGCAACCACTCCTATACGAAGCTTTGTGTGTCGTAGCGTTTTTTTAAATGTTTTAACTATGATGTTTTTGGGTGTGACAGTACAGTACAGTAGAGGGACCCCCTGGGGACCCCCACACGGTAACTCGCTCTGAAACAACAGGTCTGAGAATGCCGATTTCTTTCTTTTTTTAAAAACAAATCGGGCCAGGTAGGGCGTAACATGTGTGCTAATTAGTAAGGCCAGGCGGGGCCTCGGGCCAGCCCAGTTAGGGCCCAGGTAGAGCAGGCCTGTTGAAAACTCTAGTTTTCGCCGGCTGCCAGGCACGGCTGCGCTAATAACTTTGGGGCGGCCCGTCTAGAGTTTGAATGGACAGGTATCAGTAAAAAGGGAGACATCGAAGAGGAGGGACGGGTGGTGTGGGGAAGAATCAACATATGGAATGTCAGGTCAGCTCCATATATGGAGATTGAAGGGTTTGAGGTTTGAGGTCAGATGTAGAGCTGCTGGCCGGTTCCATATATACAGATCTAGGTGATGATCCAGTCTTCTCCATGTATGGCTATCCAGGGTGTGATGAGGTCAGTGTTGTGATCTTCATAAATGGAGACGGACTGACAGCCATATATGGAGCGTGTCATGAGGCCGGGCGGACAGACGGATGGACTGACTGACAGGTTTTAGCGCGACTGACAGGTTTTGCAGGTTTTCATAGTTAAATTAACCCCAACCACTGTGGTTGGAGGTGCACTCTCTATTCTTCCATTGAGACATTTAGATCCCGGTGTCAGGTAGGATACCTGGTTGACGAGTCGACTAGTATTGCCAGATAATATCTCCCCAGGATAAACAGGGATTCCCTCTTGGCTCTCTTGGATTTGAGTTCAAACTCAAATAGGATTTAGAACAGAGGATCTCAAAAATAGCAATTTTTGCAATTGTTTTTTAACACAAATCTTCTCTTCTGGGGATCCCTGGCACAACATATTTTGCGGCCAAATACATATCATTTTGACACGAAAAAGTTTGAGAACGACTGTTTTACAAGGCATTTGTAGAATCGGGCCACAGGGGGTTAAGATGTTAGGCTCTAGTGTCCTACGCATCCCAGAGAAGCGGGCTCGAATCACGGGCATTACACAGATTTCATTACACAGGCTTTCATCCTGAGCTAAACATCTTTGTTCGTGAAGAGAGCGATGCAGTCCTAAGCCTTATAGGAGGTTATTGATGCGCCTGTCGGACAGCGGAGCCACTTGGGGTGAACTTTAACAGCTCCTGCATGAGTTATTAATGAGGGGAGGAGGCTTCATTCAGTCTGCACATCGTTGCTCATAAATGATGTACTTTCACTCGATCGTGATTGGATTGACTAAAAACTGTGGTGGAAGAAGAGCTTTTTTCACTTAACCGCTTAAACCCCATATGGTTGAGTGGAGTCCCTCAGGGCTTTATACTAGTGTGTTGTCAGTTTTCTATTATTGTCGGGGGAAAGCTTTCGCTGAAAATAGCTGAGCTTGTCGATCTGCTATTTTCTATGACAGGTTTCCCCACAAATATGGATGCTGGGGTTTAAAAATACAAAAGCATCGTCATCAAAATGATACAGCTGAGCTTATAGATCAGATGTTTTTGAATAGTTGAAGTATAAAATAGGCTTAATTGGTTAATGCATGTTTTCTACTACTACCACTACCACTACTACTACTACTACTAATAAACAATCAAGATCTACAAACATTATTACAAAAAGGTACAATATTTGCTGAAATAAAGTAAAGTAAAAGTACCTCAAGATTGTACTTAAGTACAGTACTTAAGACTTAGGCATTTAGTAGACGCTTTTATCCAGTGCGACTTACAAAGAGCGAGGTAAACATGAATACAGAGAGACAGTGTAATGCCTCAGTAAAATATAGGATTAGAGGTAACCCAAGAACCTAGCATCAGTCCAAAAACAATATACTATGAAAAGATTATCTGTACATTCAAACTAAAGGATACCAGGTGAACATTACATACAGTAGCATCTGTCTACATAACATGCTATCTAAATTACATTGTGGTCAAGAAAAACAAGCCTAAGTAACAAAAACATGAGAACAGATGACCAAGGTCATAACATCTATAGGTAAAGGGAGATGGGCTGAGGTTGAGTCTGAAGGGGTGAGTATTAAGATTATGCCGGACAATTGAGTGAGTCTGCAGCACTCTATTTGAGAAAACAGAAAAACACACATTGGCGTTTCCTGTGCATAAGAGAACAGTTTGGAACGACTAGCAGGAATTTGACATTTTGTGATTTATTACTTGAACTTTATACAACTCTTTTATGAAGACACTAGTAAAGGCCGGGAGCAAAACAACAATATAAGACAACCTACCCAATACATCATTTATGTAAAGAGGAAAGTAAAGCACGAAGTGTGTGTATATATATATATATATATATATATAGGGAAGTTTGTAAAAAATCGTACTGATTTAGAAGTCATTTGTAGAATGCGCCTCAGGTCTTAAGGTCATTACACACTGGCGAATTAGCGACGCGAATTAAAAATTCGACACCGGAGCGAACACCGGAGCGAACAAATAAAGAGCGAAACCGGTCGCATTTTCGCACATTCGCACATTCGCCACTGATGTGGAAGCTTGCATTGACTTCAATTGGTTTTAAAAAAAGGCGAATTATTCGCACGAATAAATCGCGTCGCTAATTCGCCAGTGTGTAATGACCTTTAGTGTGTTAACAGTACCTTCTCGGTGACAGCGCGGGCACACTCGATGAGCTCTCTCTTGGTATAGCCGTCTGATGGGGTGACCTGCACCGATCCTGCCTTCTGCACCAGGTAGATACATCCATGGCCCAGGTCCTGGACCCGGCTCTTTATCTGGACCCCAATCTGCATGCAGGACAGACAAAACATTACAGATACGCCCATCCTCCTGGTACCTGTATACCGGTATGAGAGTATACATGCTACAAAGTCAAGACTTTGTGAATTGTGAGCTGCCTTGCCTGGCTACAAAGGGTTAGATAAGTGCACTTTAATACGTGCATGCATAAACAACTCTATGATAATTTATATGCATTGTCGAAGTCCCACTTTTTAGTCCCACTTGCAGATATGCTGCTGCTGGAATGGTATTGGAATTTTGTTTTAAAACGTGATACCTCTTCTTATACAATGGATTGATTGCACGGGATTGAACCAAAATTTGTTGTTTTAAAGATACATGGAATGGGCTGTATTCACAGCATTTAAAAAAAATATATATATATAATTTTTTTATCCCACGATTTTGTAACCCATTTTTTCACCCCTGTGTCAATTATCTAATGTATTGCTGGGCTCTACACACCCTCAGCAACGGACTTGAACTCATGCTTCCTTCGTGCATGAGTGTCCAAGTTGCTCCTTTACACCTGACAGGGGGGAGTTTCCATGGTTGGACGTAGCACGTGGAAGGAACACGTTATTCCAACCAGTTCCTTTCTCCTCCATCAGGCGCCCCGGCTGGCCAGGGGGAGGCAGTTTAGAGACCAGGATTACTGCATGTTTTTTGTGAGGGTACCTACAGTACCCTTGGGGACACGGGGAGAACATGCAAACTCCACACAGAAAGGCCCTTTCGCGGAGGAGGAAACACACCGCCAGCACCCACATCGTCCCGAGCGGGAATCGAACCCAGGACCTTCTAGCTCTGAGGCAACAGCACTATACAACTGTGCCACCTGTATTCACAGCATTTTAAGAAAAAAACCTTTTTGGATCAGGGCCCACTTGAAAATCTAAATGTTCACGGCCCACACATCTGACCAAGTGGACGGCTCACCAATGGGGTGCTCTAGCTAGTATACTGTATAGATGCTAACCCTTTAGTTATTGTTTTGATGATTCTGTATCCGTCTCTAATAGACACTCATCCAACCCAGCTCAGGTGCCAAACTAAAAAGAAAATAGTTCACACACTTATAAACTCCTTTCAGTGGTTTATTCCTCACGTTTGAGCTGCATACTGTAGATGAGCTCTTCTTCAGACCTGTACTGAAGTGAGCAACAGAGTAGCTCTTCTGAAAGTTTGTCACAGTGTGCATGAGTGTCTGTCCGTCAGCCAGTACACGTGTCTTACCTCCTCTGGCTCAGCTGTCTCTGTGTGTGCGTGTGTGCGTGTGTGCGCGCGCGTGTGTGTGTGTGTGTGTGTCTTACCTCCTCTGGCTCAGCAGTGTAAGCGGCCATTCTTCCCTGTAGCGCCAGCTGGCTGTAATCAGCCGTCACCTGGGAGGCCAGGCTCCCCAACTCATCAGGACACGTAACGGACTTGGTCATCTGACAGGAAGATGAGCCACACGTCAGTACAGAAACTCAAAATTACAGCAACAATATCGTCTCTGTCAGGTGGAAACGTCATATGTCCAAAACGTACTTTTCAGGATTCAAATAAAAACAATAGCAGTAAAAGAACAACATTTCACACTTGTGGATCTGCAAATTGTGATGCTTTTGCATGACGCTGTAGTACGATCAACTAGGCCTGGACATTAGTTTATGAAAAACCACAAAATCTGTGATAGAAAAACTATGGAGTTAAGAGGTTTTTGCCTGACAGCAACGATATGCTAATAAAAAGGGATTCATCAAAGGGTCTGTTGCTAAAACCTGCAGCAGCCAAAATGGTAGTAAGTCTCAAAAACAGCTCTAGTCCATTTAGTCAGGTGATTTTGAAAGCCAAATATTAGGAAACTACTTGATGTTGACATTTTCTCAGATTAGTCCGTCAGCCGGGGGTGTGGAGTGGGAAATTTGTTATATAGTTTTTTTATTGGCCTAAAATATTGTCTATATACATTCATGAATCCACTTGCTAACCGCTGTCGGTATTGAGCAATTTGTTTTATAGGGGTTTATATGTGAACATACCATTAACAGTGTTTTTTGTGCAAAACTAATGCTTGGAATGGATTCAGAATCATGAAAACTCCTTAGTTTGACATGTCACATGCTACATAAAGCATAATGAAATTTTGAAAATCTTGCACTTAGGATGTAAATGGTATGGTCACATATAGGCCTATCTCCCTATAAAGAAATGTCTCAATACCGACAGCCGGTCAGCAAGTGGATTCATGAATGTATGTACCGGTATATAGACAATATTTTAGGCCAATAAAAATAACTATATAACCAAATTTCCCACTTTAAACAAAAGAAGCCAGTTGGCTGCCGGACTAGATGTCAAGATGGCAGTCATTTTTGAGCGGTGCCTATGTGTGTGTGTCCCTATGTATGTATGCATGTATGTATGCATGTATGCATGTATGCATGTATGCATGTATGCATGTATGCATGTATGCATGTATGCATGTATGCATGCATGCATGCATGCCTGTCTGTCTGTCTGTCTGTCTGTCTGTCTGTCTGTCTGTCTGTCTGTCTGTCTGTCTGTCTGTCTGTCTGTCTGTCTACGCGTCCCAGGCTCCAGCACGGATGAGCACGGAAAGTTGCAACACGATAACGTGGGAAGGCTCGCCCGGGGACCCCCACACACTACGGTTGCACCGTTCACTTCACACAGGTGTGATTTTAAATTGATGAGTGATTATAGCAGCTAATCTGTTATGACTTTGGTCATTTAGTTATGGGTGTCATCGTACCATGTCCTGAGCAGTGACCGCGATGGCCTTGGAGTATCTGACCATGTTGGTCTGGTAGTCCACAAACGAACCCTCAGGCTCCGACGGTGTACCATCATCCAACTGTGGGAGGAACACACACACACACACACACACACACACACACACACACACACACACACACACACACACACACACACACACACACACACACACACACACACACACACACACACACACACACACACACACACACACACACACACACACACACACACTTTTATCATTGGAATATTATTGTTCAGCTTCATTCGAAAATGGCAGCCGACCAGGAACAACCTAAATTACGCATACAATAACCCAGTAACGAGTCAGCTTTCATTGAACCCCTTTAAACTATATCATCACCAGTACAATACAAAATACACACACTGGTATCACTTCATAATTATGCACATTATGATATAAATGGCCACAAACCACAGGCACACACTCACAAACACACAAATATACACACGCATTCACAGCTCATATAACCTTAATTACTTAATATTGCACTGCAGGTCCAGTTTTATACATTTGGAGGGTTTAAGTGGTTATGGTGAGCGAACGGCACCCACCTTGCTCATGGCCTCAGCGATGGCGTCCACCATTCCCCCCACCATGCCCACCTCGCTGGCAGCATCGTTCAGAGTGACCATGATGTCATCCACCGCCTCCTTCATGAGCTGGGCGGCCTCTGCGATGGCGTCATGGGTATGGTACGCCTGTGGGGGGCATTAGGACATCATGTCAGGTTCCATATCGGTTACATTATATTGGAGGAGTACAATATAGCATCACAAGCTTTGAATAGATATATTTTTGCGAGGGGGTCTGCAGCCAAATACATATAATGATTTTGGGGGTCCCTTAATTGGCACGGAAAAGTTTGAGAACCTCTGATTGAGGGAAAAGAAACATAAAAGGTTGAAATACCTTGGTTTCTGCCCGACAGTGACTTATTACATATATTACTTTTACGTATGTACCTTGGGGTTTCCTCCTGTTATTACATATATTATTATTATACATTATTCTGCACCTTCCCCCCGCCCTCCTTATTAGGGACCAAGAAGTCACGCAGTGACTTTGGTCACTATTTGTTTTTGTGTTTATTTTTCTTCTTCTTCTCCTTCTCCTTCTTCTTCTTCTTCTTCCGCCAAAAATAGCTGTTCTGACTGAATGGTGCAGTCGGTTTTCGCGAAACGCGGTAATCTGGTAGAGGGCCATGCCAAACGGTGAATATGCGACGCCCAAGACCATTGGCCAAATGGTGGCGCTATAGTGCTCAATTTAAAATGCTAACTTTGAACGTGCATAGCTCATGAACCGTTTGACCGTTGGCAATGACACTTTGATACCCATATGCGTCTCCTCGTGCTGAACAACTTTCGTGTTCTGACTTTTGACCTCTGACCTTTAGATCACCCGCCATTTTGAATTATATGATCAGTACTTTATTTTATTCTCCTTCTGCCAAAAATAGCTGTTCTGACTGAACCGTGCAGTCGGTTTGCGCAAAACTTGTCAACATGATAGAGGACCATGCCAAACGGTGACTATGTGAAGCCCATCATGATTGGCCAAATGGTGGCGCTATAGCACTCAATTGATGCAAAACTTGCAAAACTTGCAAACTTTGAACGTGCATATCTCATGAACCGTTTGACCGTTGGCAATGACACTTTGATACACATATGTGTCTCCTCATGCCGAACAACTTCCGAGTTCTGACTTTTGACCTCTGACCTTTAGATCACCCGCCATTTTGAATTATTTGAAAAACAGTTCAAATGTAACTCCTCCCAGAATCTTTGCTCAAAATGCACGAAAACTTCTACACGTGAACTTTGGACCTATACGGACAAATAATCGTAGCACATTTTTGTTAAGTGAAAAAATGAAGTTTTTATGAGCCAATGAAAATTGCTGTTTTGTGAAAATTATTCTTCTGCCTCTAATACACACACATGCTTATGTCACTTTACTATGCGAATCCCATCATGATTGGCCAAATGGTGGCGCTATAACACTCAATTGATGCAAAACTTGCAAACTTGCAAACTTTGAACGTGCATATCTCATGAACCGTTTGACCGTTGGCAATGACACTTTGATACACATATGTGTCTCCTCATGCCGAACAACTTTCGTGTTCTGACTTTTGACCTCTGACCTTTAGATCACCCGCCATTTTGAATTATATGAAAAACAGTTAAAATGTAACGTCTCCCAGAATCTTTGCTCAAAATGCACGAAAACTTCTACACGTGAACTTTGGACATATACGGACAAATAATCGTAGCACATTTTTTCTAAGTGAAAAAATGAAGTTTTTATGAGCCAATGAAAATTGCGCGCGCACGCACACACACAAACACACACACACACTAAAGTTTGAGTACTTATGCTGAACAAACACTGAATGATTTTCCTGTTAACAATGGAGTAACTGATTGTCTCCATGTAGCTCAGTCAGTCGAGCTCTTGCCCTTGGACCGCAAGGTTGTGTGTTCAAATCCAGCTACTGACAACTCAGCTTGTCAGTCTTATTTGTACATATTGTTGTGGGCTATATCAGTGAGATCAATAACTTTAAAGACTGGTGTGATAATTGCCACCTTATGTTAAACACCACAAAAACTAAAGAGATGATCTTCAATCCAAATCCATGGTTATGAACGAATGTCTGCCTAACACACACACGCATGCAGCCACGCACGCACGCACGCACGCACGCACGCACACACACACACACACACACACAAAGAGAAGTTTGCACGCACGCACGCACGCACGCACGCACGCGCACACACACACACACAAAGAGAAGTTTGTACGCACGCACGCACGCACGCACGCACGCAGGCAGGCAGGCAGGCAGGCAGGCAGGCACACACACACACACACACACACTTTAACTGTGCGTGAAAACACACTGTAGTAATGGATAAAGACATGCCCAAAATGAGGACACACCTTCTTGTTACCAAATCAGTAAATGGTTTTACAGTTTACAATGTATTCACTGATTGTCTCTGTGTAGGTCAGTCAGTAGAGCTCCCGCCTTCGGTCCACAAGGTTGTGAGTTCAAATCCCGGTACCGACAACTCAGCTCGTCAGTCTCATTTGTGCATGTTGTTCTTATTGCGCATTGTTCTTCTTCTATCTTGGTCCCGCTTTATCGCTGCTTGCAGCTATATTTACATATATTATTGCGAACGAAGTGAGCACTAACTATAGAAGCTGGCCAAAACTGTCTGTGTCTGTGTGTCTGTGTGTCACGCTGTAACACCACCCGCCCGCCACCAGAGGGCAACTGAAATTGGACCGATACAGAGGTGTGTGTGTGTGTGTGTGTGTGTGTGTGTGTGTGTGTGTCTGCCACAACAGCTTCGTTCGCTTCCCGCGTTTACGCGTCTTACTTGTATTATTATTACATATTAGTTACCTTGGGGTTTCCCCCGCCCTCCTTGGCAGCATAGAGCATCTGTAGGGCCGACTCAGCCAGGGTCTTGGTCTGGTCCAGAAAGGTCATCTGCTGCTGGTGGTCCCTCAGCCTGGACGTCACTCCCACCGACGCCACCGTCAGAGGCTCAAAATACCCCGCCAGCTGGGTCACCTGAGAACCCCAAAGGTCAAAGGTTACAATGGGATACAGGTTATGCAGAAAACAGTCTGCATGCATTTCCATTTCCACTGTTGTTGAAAATTCAAGGTGGAGGGCAGCTAGGAGCCATGTCATGGTTGTGAGCTTGTAGAATGTAGACTTTAAGATTTGACAACACAAATACTAGCTAGGCTTATTTATGAAATCATAAAACATGGATGCTTTAACACGCACACGCGCACACACACACACACGGTAAACAGTGAAAAGGGTACCTTGTGGCCCAGTTGTGCGGCTTCACCTCGGGCTGCCGTGGAGACGGGGTCGATCAGGTGGCCGATCTCCTGAACCGTCGACGTCAGCTGGTCCTGCAGAGCCTGGTGACACAGGAGGGATCAATCAGCCTTTGGTCTCTAGTCTGAGGGGCGCTAAACAAAAATACAGTAGCAGATCTACAAGCCCACAACGCGGCTTAACACAACACACAGTGAGCTTGCAGATCTGATATTTCCGCCACACGACAAAGTAAGATATGTGTTTTAAAACACCACATAAATGTAGGTTATACCATTTTTTACCCCTAATGTAGTCGCTGCCAGCTACATGAAGATGCAAACGGATACCCGACACCTGACAAAATGACCAAAGATGGTCAGCAAGAGTCACCGAGACGCTGTTGATGTATTGCTCAACAGTCTTGTTGAAGTGAAATGTGCATCCATGTGTGGTAGCGACAAGTGAGAGAGGGACGTTTTTGTAGCTCGCCACGCGGCAGAGTGTCGGGCGTGAGTTTGAAACTTCATGTGGCTTGTTGCTTTGCTGCTGCTACTGTGTGAATGATATTGTGCATAATTCAACACTGCATGTGTTTCCAGGGCTAAAATCAGCATGTTGTGCAGCCAGCAGAGCATTCCCATCATGTCGGATGACGGGTGTACTGGCCAAATGGAGTTTAGCCAAAATGGGCAGACTTGTGAATCTGTTTGGGACACAGATCAAAGCGTTTATGTAGAACAAGAATTAAGGGCTTTCCTGTTGGAAAATGTCATTACATTTGTGGTGTGGTGTGGTTAAAGTGTAATATGACACCTACTGCAAATGACTTATCCGTCTAATATATAGAACACTGTACATGAGGATAAAGCAAGCTAGGTGAGAGAGAGGGTGGTTGAGAGATGGAATGAGAGAAGGAGAAAAATAGGGAGAGATAGAAGCAAGGAAGGGAAGAGTACGAGACTGCGAGAAAGAGAGAGGGAATGGGAGAAAAGGAGACAGAAAGAGTGGAGATCAATAGAGAGAGGTTAAGCGAGCAAGAGAAAGAGAGTGTGAATCCAAGTGGAAATGAAAAGTATCCGAGTGAAACAAGTGAGCAGAGAAACCGAGGGAGAGCATAGAGTTTCTTGCCTCCAGTGAGATGTCGTCCCTGCTGGCCAGGTTCTGGCTGACTGAGGACATGGAGGCCTGCTCGATGTCCCTGATACATGTGTTGATGGCATCAATGGCATTGTCACATTCCCTCTGACCCGGAGCCTTGTCTCTGAGGGCCAACGTGTTGAGAGGAACATAGAGAAGGGGGAGAGAGGAGGTACATAATGTATAGACAATGTACAATTTAGGCTTTTCTTATCCAGTGCGACTTACAAGTGCAAAACCAGAGTTAATTACTTGAGACCTAGTCAGCAATTACAGGTTAAAGAGTCATATAAGTATAGTGAAAAGTGGAGTGCCTCAAATAAACTAGCATAACAGATAAACATTGAACCTAGCACCTAACTACACAATATGCTATCTACAGAGCATTCTGTACATTTTAAACTATTAGAATACCAGGTAAACAATGAACCTAGTATCTGTCCACAAAACAGCTCATTTAATTAACATTCTTAAGGTCATATTGTGTAACTTATTTTAGTAGTGTTTTTAGCATCACATGATATTTTGGAATGCAACACGAGTTAAGAAGTTTGTTAACACTAAAATAAAAAGCGTTTAATAAAGTTGTCAAAAAACACAAGTGGAATGTGAAAATAAATAAATAAACAAATAAACAGACAGGAATGACTCGGTCATAATTGCCAGCTGCAGCAAGCTCTCGTTTATGAACATCTATAATAAGTTTGTGTGCCGCAGATTCTGCCTCAGCTCCTGGCTTCACGTTGTTCCGCTCAGAGTATATACGACTTCACGTTGCGGCAATCTTTGATGAATTGAACAAGGTGGACCCTCTTGTAAACAAGTGTAATGCTTTATTGGGTCGTCCACTCACAGTTAACAGTCTTTGTATTGAGTTGTGCTTTAAATGTACTGTAATTCTGCAAACTGTTAATGAATATTTCAATCAATCAATCAATCAATCAATCAGAGTATGGGTCTATGACGTTCAGACTATGGGTTTTATGGGTATGTCTCCCATTGGCTTAGAGGCAGCCTAGAGGCAGCCAATCATGAAAAGGTCTCTAGTAGGTCGCTAGTAGAGGGAGATCAAGATGTTGTCCAGCTGCTTTTCAAGCAGCTGGCAAAAATCTACCAGTGAAAGATTTACACAGTTTTAATTTAACATTTGAAATGGGGAAAAAAAGAGAACTTGTTAACATCTTGCAAATGTGTTTCAAAAGGGGAGGAGGGGTAATTCATTTCACTCCAACTTCATTTCTAGATGATTATCTTTCTTATTACAGCTCGGCTCACATCTGCGGAACGGGGGTCCCGCAACGGTCCATCCACCACATAGAGATATCAAAGCAGCCTGCCAAATTAGCTCTGAAGCCTCCAAGAGGCTTCTGGGCACCGCCCCCATCGGGACAGTCGCTTAGTTAAACACCCATTTCTATGCACGAAAAAACACCGTTAACAGAACGAAAATTCTGGAACATTCACTGGAACACAGTGGTTTAGAACAGTGGTTTAGAACAGTTCTCAAAAGATAGCACATATACAAGCTCACATCATGTTACTATGTGCCACGCTGCAAGCTTGAACTGTTTTGAAAATATCAAACTTTATTTTAGTACAAATGTTCTCTTCCGGGGTAACCCCTTGGCACAAAACATTTCCAGATGAGGGGTCTGTGACCTTCAGATGAAGGCTCTGTGACCTTCAGATGAAGGGTCTGTGGCCATTAGATGAAGGGTCTGTGACCATCAGATGAAAGGTCTGTGACCATTAGATGAAGGGTCTGTGACCATCAGATGAAGGGTCTGTGGCCATCAGATGAAGGGTCTGTGACCATCAGATGAAAGGTCTGTGACCATCAGATGAAAGGTCTGTGGCCATCAGATGAAAGGTCTGTGGCCAAATATCTATCATTTTGGGTGCGTGAATGTTAATGTACAGATGATGTGGAGACAGTAGGTCTCCATGATGATTCGGTGCAGCAGTTTGTTGGGAGCTAGACAAACACACAGACTGGGATTCGAACCCGGGTCTCCCACATGGAAAGTCAGCATCTTAACAGTTAGACTAAAGGGAATTCCATATAGACATTGTTATCAAGCTTTCCCTGTGCCAGCAATGCACTCTCACAGGATTTAGTAACAAAATGTGACACACAACCAATGCTTTCATCCACATGACAGGGAGAGATGGGGAAAACACAGTACAGTACATGAGTACATGAGTACTCAGTACATGAGTACATACCTGATAGATGTGATGAGACTCTTGATCGAGTCAGACACGGTTCGGGAATGACCGGCCAGCACCGACCAGGTGGGCGGGTCTTTGGGGTTGAGGACCAATGAGCGTGCCGTCGTCAGCAGGTTGGTGGAGCTGTCCAGCATGGAGCGAGCCGATTGGACGATGGGTTCCTGAGCTGCAGAGCCCTACAGGCAAACATTTAAACGTTTAATAGAAACCTTGGACCCGGTTGCAATGTCAAGGGTTACAATTAGGGTTGCAACTATCCATTATTTTCTTAGCATTCTATTGATTCCCAAATAATCGAGAAGCAATTTTAGGGTCCAAGCCCGAAGGGACTTAAGCCTGTATTGTTTTTTAATTTTTTCTTCTTCCGCCACTTTTTGCAGTTCTGGTAGTTCTGTGCTGTCGCTTTCCACTAAAGTCGGCAATATGGTAGAGGGTCATGGGAAACAGTCAAGAACTGTCATTGGTCAAAGGATCTCTAGCCTGGAACTCACCTATGCTTTTTATGGCATAGGCAGCTCCCGGCAGGATCCGCCGGCAGAAACTATGCGCAGCTGCTAGACATGAGACTAATTAATTAGAGCGACAGAGAGTGAAAGGAGTGTGTGTGTGTATATGTGTGCGTGTCAATTTAACAAAGGTGCAGACGATCAGAAATCAGCAGAGAGTGAGTGATGTTTGCGCCACTCTATGCCGAATTGAAGTGGACTCGGACCCAGACTTTTTTTCTTCTCCCTGGCAATAAAAACGTCTGGGTTTCCGAGGCTAAAGAATCTCTGACCTTTAGATCTCCCAATTATATGATTGTATGATCCACTCTATCCACTCCTGGGATTTTCGTAGCCTGGTTAACCACTCCCCCTTGAAATCGCAATTCTATTCATTTGTGCGGAAGAGATCTGGACCCTGCTAATGCATGGTATGCTATGGGAGTATACAATTTACAATTTAGGCATTTAGCAGACGCTCTTAATCCAGAGCGATTTACAATAAGCAACACAGAAAGCATGGCAATACATCATATACATAAAAAGTAGTTATCATGAAACATGCGTAAGCTAAGAACGTAACAGTGGAATATCTATATAATGAAACTATACATACAAACTATACATACTATACATATTATAAAGTGCTATGACTACATAAGAGCCGCATTCATCCAACTCAAGACCATTTGGAGCTCGAAACAAATCAGCCAGCGGACAAAGCTCAGACTCTTCAGCTCAAACGTCAAGCCAGTACTATTGTACGGATCAGAGACGTGGAGGACAACAAAGGCAACAACAATGAAGGTGCAAACTTTCATCAACAGCTGCCTGAGGAGAATTCTGAGCATCCGCTGGCCAGACACCATCAGCAATAATGACCTCTGGCAGAGAGCGAGGCTACCACCAGTGGAAGAGGAGATTAAGAGAAGAAGGTGGGGATGGATCGGCCACACACTTCGGAAGCCCAATACCAGCATCACAAGACAAGCCCTTAGATGGAACCCGCAAGGCAAAAGAAAGAGAGGGAGGCCGAAGAACACCTGGCGCAGGGACCTTGAGACTGACATCAAGCAGTGTGGACTGACATGGAAACAGCTGGAAAAGAAGGCCCAGGATAGAGGAGTCTGGCGAACTGTAGTCAACGGCCTATGCTCCATGAAAAGGAGCGATAGGCATAAGATGGAAGATGACTACATAAAATGCAATTCTAGTGCCGTCTACGTAACATGCTATAAGTCTGTATAAAATGCTATCTAAGTCTACATAAAGTTCTATTTAAGGGGCTAGCGTAAGTGCTTCGGGCCATGATGGAGTCTGAAGAGGTGGGTTTTCAGACTACGGCGGAAGATTGGGAGTGAGGCTGCAGTTCTGATTGCAATGGGAAGTGCATTCCATAGTTTTGGAGCCAGAAGGGAGAAGAGTTTGGGACGTGTGGAGCGTTGTCCCGGCGTTTTTAGTGAAGCTTCCCCGCATTGCCTGATCTGAGTGCGCGGGAGGGTTTGTAGGGTTCGATCATCGTTGACGTCATCTCCAGTCTCCAACCTGACGGCTTTTATGGCTTATTAATACTTTATTATTTGTTTATTTATTTATTATTTTTGAGGGGCGCTAGCCCGTCCTATGCCAGCTTTGTCTGTGAACACAAACACGATGATTTGATTGGCTGAGCAAAGTCACACCCGTGTGAAGTGAGGGGTGGTCTTATCATCATACATCATCATACATCATCTCATTCTGGCCAATCACAATTTGCATCCTCAGCTTTGTCTTCAATGTTTGTGTTTACACACTTTTGTCTTCGATGTTTGTGTTTACTGTTTACATAAACCCTCAAAGCTGAGGGCAAAAGTGATTGGCAGAATGACATTTGTGATGATTTGATTGGCTGAGCACGGAATGTGAAGTATGATGATGTATGCGCTCACTTACACAAGTGTGATTTTCTATTTAACTTTTTTATGTGGAATGTTTATTTTTCATTTTTATATACATCATATGTAGACGAGCAAATCGGCTATTTTGTCCTAACACAAACATTAAATGCCACTGACAATGAATGGAGAATTTACATCATATGTGGACGAGCAAATCAGCTTTTCTAAATACAGTGCAACTGTTTTAATTCAGCTCGGGGCTTTTATATATAAATTCAGTTGTCATCTTACATGTTCATGGTGAAAAGATGAGTTTTTTTAAACATTGTGGTTACATGGTTAAAAAGTTAACATAAGTGGACAAATGAATTCATGAAGAAGTATATATCTTTTTTTATTGGATGATGAACAACGACAAGAGCACCCCTCACTTCACACAGGTGTGCTTTTTGTCTCCACCAGGCCGAAGGCATGGGGAGAGAGTATGTTTTGCACTCCGTCCGTCGGTGTGTCCATCCGTCCGTCCGTCCGTGATCAGCTAATAATGATGATTTCGGGTGTGACAGTACAGTACAGTACAGTGATAGTGGGGACCCCACACGGTAACTCTGTCATTTCTGGACCGTTTCGGACGCGTGCTGGCGAGCCGCCGCGTGTTCCTGTGGGCATTGAACTTCCGGGGACCCCCGGGGACCCCTGCACGGAGTTGCACCACTCACTTCACACGGGTGTGATTCTTTTTACCTTAAGTTGTAGACCAATTTCCATTCATCACTGGGAAAAAAAAACAACGTTCCATACCGATCTAGCGGATTTACCCTCCGTAGCGACACCTACGATGGATCTCTTGAATTGCGCGAAAATTTGAAAGTTATTTTTTTGTTTATATCTGTTCTAGATGCTGTGAAAATTAAGTCCCATGGAGTGTTGTTGTTCAATGACATCCACATAGTGTAGAACCAGCTTAAGGCCCGCCTACTTTTTTCTAAGAGCCAGCGTCTAATTTCTTCTTCTTTCTTTATTTCCTTTTTTTGTGTTAATAAGCACATTAACAATATAATTCAGTAAAAAACGGCAAGGGTGGAATTCTCCTTTAAAGGGACCTTCATTTGTAGCAAGACTATTACAGCTTAGGCAGTTGTACTGGTTTATAGACTTGGTTTATTTAGGTGGTGTACTGGTTGCCATTGTCCACTGGTGTACTGGCCCATAGCCTTGGTTTAGGTGATGTACTGGTTTATAGACTTGGTTTATTTAGGTGGTGTACTGGTTGCCATTGTCCACTGGTGTACTGGCCCATAGCCTTGGTTTAGGTGGTGTACTGGTTTATAGCCTTGGTTTAGGTGGTGTACTGGTTGCCATTGACCACTAGGCGTTGTATTGGCCCAAAGCCTTGGAGGCCTGTTGCAGAGCGTGATCGGCGAGCTCCTTGGGGAGGATGAGGCGTGCGGCGGAGTGAATCTCCCTGGCCGAGATGGTGGAACGCCGGTTGCGGATGGCCAATCGAGAGGCTTCGTTGGCCAAGCGCTCAAAGTTGTCGTTGACGAAGGAGTTCACGATGGCCATGGCCTTGGAGGAGATGGTGTAGTTTCCTTGTTCGATTTTCCTCAGGATCTTGCTCACATAGATGCTATAGCTCGCCTTCCTGGTCGTCCTTCTTTGCACGGTCCTAGTTCCGGCTTTCTTTGAGCCCCTCCTGCTCGTTGATTTTGCTCGAACAGTCATGATTCTCCCGTTTGATTATTCACAGTAGAGATTGATATCTGTTCGCTAGAAGTGTTGATCTCAAGCTATAGTTTCTAGAAGTCACTCACGCAGTAGTTGGTGTTGTCGCTAATGTTCGTTGGACGATGTATTATATAGGCCAGGGCAATCACATGGTGACGACATCCTTACGTAGATTAATACACATAGATAAATACACAATGAACGTTACGCTAATTATAATGAGGTCTAATAACGGCGTTGCTTCAAGCGGATCTCAGTCTATAGACAAATCCACGCAGGCTGCCCTGGGTGCAATCATAGCTGTAATATATAAACCCGACTTATAGTCTACTTGCCAGAATGTGACCCCGGACATTTTGAGTACCCTAAGGTGTTATGTTAATATTTCTAACATAAAACTTTAGGGTACTCAAAATGTATATATATATGTTTCTATTGGATGATGTACGACGACAAGAGCGCCCCTCACTTCACACGGGTGTGCTTTTTATATTTCATTTACCTCTTTTCCAGTTGGCTCCTGGAGGGCCTCACTTTGAAAACCAGTTACAATGTGTGAGGTCTGAGGTGTGTTTTTGAGTGGTGCAACCACTCCTACAGACAGCTATGTGGCTGGCTGGCTGTGTCCGAGCACGAAAATGCGTTTGGTTGGTTTTCACCAAAGCTGTTGCACAGCCTAACATACACACATATTAACTGTATATATGATGATTTCGGGTGTGACAGTACAGTACAGTACAGTACAGTACAGTACAGTACAGTAATAGTAGAGGGACCCCACACGGTAACTCTGTCATTTCTGGACCGTTTCGGACGCAGGACGGCTCGCCGGAACCAGACCGGCACCCTGGGCGCGTTCCTGTGGGCATGGAACTTCCGGGGACCCCCGGGGACCCCTGCACGGAGTTGCACCACTCACTTCACACGGGTGTGATTTTTTTTTACCTTAAGTTGTAGACCCATATCCATTCATCACAGGGAAAAAAAAAGGGGGGGAAAAACAACATTCCATACCGATCTAGCGGATTTACCCTCCGTAGCGACACCTACGCTGGATCTCTTCAATTGCGCGGAAATTTGAAAGTTTTTTTTTGTTTATATCTGTTCTAGATGCTGTGAAAATTAAGTCCCATGGAGTGTTGTTGTTCAATGACATCCACATAGTGTAGAACCAGCTTAAGGCCCGCCTACTTTTTTCTAAGAGCCAGCGTCTAATATTTTCTTTCTTTCTTTATATCCTTTTTTTGTGTTAATAAGCACATTAACAGTAGAATTCAGTAAAAAACGGCAAGGGTGGAATTCTCCTTTAAAGGGACCTTCATTTGTAGCAAGACTATTACAGCTTAGGCAGTTGTACTGGTTTATAGACTTGGTTTATTTAGGTGGTGTACTGGTTGCCATTGTCCACTGGTGTACTGGCCCATAGCCTTGGTTTAGGTGATGTACTGGTTTATAGACTTGGTTTATTTAGGTGGTGTACTGGTTGCCATTGTCCACTGGTGTACTGGCCCATAGCCTTGGTTTAGGTGGTGTACTGGTTTATAGACTTGGTTTATTTGGGTGGTGTACTGGCCCATAGCCTTGGTTTAGGTGGTGTACTGGTTGCCATTGACCACTAGGCGTTGTACTGGCCCATAGCCTTGGTTTAGGTGGTGTACTGGTTGCCATTGACCACTAGGCGTTGTACTGGCCCATAGCCTTGGTTTAGGTGGTGTACTGGTTTATAGCCTTGGTTTAGGTGGTGTACTGGTTGCCATTGACCACTAGGCGTTGTACTGGCCCAAAGCCTTGGAGGCCTGCTGAAGAGCGTGATCGGCGAGCTCCTTGGGGAGGATGAGGCGTGCGGCGGAGTGAATCTCCCTTGCCGAGATGGTGGAACGCCGGTTGCGGATGGCCAATCGAGAGGCTTCGTTGGCCAAGCGCTCAAAGTTGTCGTTGACGAAGGAGTTCACGATGGCCATGGCCTTGGAGGAGATGGAGTAGTTTCCTTGTTCGATTTTCCTCAGGATCTTGCTCACATAGATGGTATAGCTCGTCTTCCTGGTCGTCCTTCTTTGCACGGTCTTAGTTCCGGCTTTCAAGGTTTTCTTTGAGCCCCTCCTGCTCATTGATTTTGCTCGAATAGTCATGATTCTCCCGTTTGATTATTCACAGTAGAGATTGATATCTGTTCGCAAGTGCTGATCTCAGGTTATAGTTTCTATAGAAGTCACTCACAGTCAGTTGTCACAGTGTTGTCGCTAATGTTCGTTGGACGATGTATTATATAGGCCAGGGCAATCACATGGTGATGACGAGGACGTTGTGATGTCATTGTGTGACGACTTCATTACGTAGATTAATACACATAGATAAATACACAATGAACGTTACGCTAATTATAATGAGGTCTAATAACGGCGTTGCTTCAAGCGGATCTCAGTCTATAGACAAATCCACGCAGGCTGCCCTGGGTGCAATCATAGCTGTAATATATAAACCCGACTTATAGTCTACTTGCCAGAATGTGACCCCGGACATTTTGAGTACCCTAAGGTTTTATGTTAATATTTCTAACATAAAACTTTAGGGTACTCAAAATGTCCGGGTTCACATTGGGGCTCTATGGGCTGGCAAGTAGACTATTATGGGGAGAGTTACAAGAGTAAATCTGTCTCTGGGAAGGGAGAAGAAATATAGTTAGCAAGCTGTGTATGTGAACACAAAGCACTCCGGGTTCACTTCACCCTTTGCCATCGTAACTTTTCTGTCCCTAGAGTCTAGACACTGAATTAACTGTCTCTAGACTTATCGTACACTGAATTAACTGTCTCTAGACTTATCGTACACTGAATTAACTGTCTCTAGACTTATCGCAGACTGACTTATCGGTCTCTAGACTTATCGTATAGACTGTGTGCTGCTGCTGTGTCAAGCCTGAAAATGAACAGAAAGAGAACTGAGGCCTCATCTGAGCTGAAGCTCATCTGACGGACGGACACACGGACGTGTGTGTGATTACAAATATACTTTTGAGGACCAAGTGTGCAAATTTAAAAAATGCATTCATAATATCCCCATCCTAAAATGTTGTCCTCACAAGTATAGTAATGTGTGTGAGTGCGTGTGTGTGAGTGTGCCACACCTCGCTGCTGATCTTAGCAGGGACACTGGCAAACTCCGGGTTGGACGCAAACGTGGTCAGGTTCTCCACAGCCTCGATGAGCGGCGCCGTGGCCACCCGACACTTGTTCCTGTTCTCCTCAGAGAAATCACCATCTAAAGCCTTCAGAGAAACACACACACACACACAGAAGGATTACACAACTGGCCATATCTTTGTTTTTCAGCACGTTGTGTTAAATTAAGATTAGGATTTTTATTTCAGTTGCACAGATTCTCTCTATTCATGGCTATAGTGGTGGACAGGGATAGATTCCCATACAATTTTCTGGTTGCAACCTTGCCCTATATTTGTTCTTCCGATATGCCAGTGTGGAGAAAATGAATAAATAAATAAAAATATGTAGTTGCAAAAGTTACAAAACACTCATCATTGCATTTGCTGTAAGCTCTGAGACAACTCATCCAGAACTTCACAGCAGACTGCGTTTCATGCATGTGCCTTTTGACGGAGTCTGTGGATCTTAATGAGCTGATCCTCTAGTAATTAAGTAACATTGAAGTAAGTTTGGAATTGAAGCATGCTAATAGTAAGCCTCCTGAAATGACCACTGATTATCATGATAATGATACTCTTTACTGGCCTCGTATAACACAAACAACAGTTGTGGTCTAAGTTTCTCCAAAATAAAATAAAAAAAGGAAAAAGAACATATTCACTTTCCTATATCACCAAATCCATGTTCAGGGACCACATGCAACACCTTCACGAACCACAACATTGAAAACCCCTGGTTTACCTCATTATTTGAAACTTTACTTACTTTACTGGCTTGAAACTTTGGCCCCATTTCAAATGAACATCCGGCATTGTACAAAGACAAAGAACAAGGAACAGCACAATACTGAGTGAATTTGACTGCACAAGAATGCCCATGTTGGCTGCAGCAGCAGAAGCAGTGCTGTTGGCAGTCATACCTTTATGGTTTTAACTAGGTTGGCAGTGCTGTTGGCCACCTCTTTGGCAGACTGGACAAAGTGCCTCTTGGCCACTGGGTTTGCCGTCCTGGAGGACGCCAGGCGGCAGGCGTTACACAGCGCCGAGGTGTGCTTGGCAACGATGGTGGCGGACGACAGCACCTGCGGACAAGATATCAAAATAACCATGTTCAAAATACCTGTTTCATTTCAAAAGACGAGGCTACGGGGCTACGGTTTATAAGAAGTTGGGTTTAAAGCTGCATTAGAACCCATCAACCCACGTCTCCCGCAGCAAGTGCTGAAATTTACCACTGGGAGAATAGAGTATGCCTGCTTGCTCTGGGGAGACAATACATTTTGACATTCAGGCAGTACTTGTAAGCACAGGTTCTAAATGTAGGGTTGCCAACCGTCCCGTAAAATACGGGATCGTACCTTATTTGGCAACTAAAAGACCTGTCCCGTAATGAACCGATACGGGACGCACTTAATCCCGTATTTTGGGGTCGTGGAAGAATGACAGCGCATTATGGTGATTCTCAGTCGCTCACATGCGGACACACACAAGCAGAAGGGGCAGCTATCTGAGCTATGGGAACAGGAGGAAGACATGGAACCTGGTGTCTAGAAAGGCGCTAGGCACAGCTCATTAGTCAGTACTCTTCATTAGGCATGTAGCAGAGCCAATCACTATGCAGTATCGTATCTTAGCAACTATTTCACCACGCTCCGACCGGTCCACAACAACAAAACAAATGGATGCTGTTGACAGCCAAAAATCTTATCTACCTCAGAGTCAGAAAGTTCTAGTAGTGAGATAGAACTAAAAAAGAAGAAAAACTAAGTGCAGAGCTGAGTGGGAAAAAGATTCGGTGGATTTTTATGAAACAAAAGCTTTGCAGTTTGAAAGTGGATATTCAAGCTTTCCCTACAGCTGCAATGTTGGTAAGTTTAATGTCGTTTAATACAAGCAGATGCAAATTGGATGAATGGGGAGTCAATGGATGGTTTATGGCAAGTGACTTCATATCATCATACTATAATTAACCAAATGTCTGAATGTGTGTCTGAATGTGTGTCAGAAACACTGCCGTATCTCCTCACCACCTGCACCAATCACTCCCACTTTTCACACAGGCATTGACCATAATAATATGGAGGTCTTAACGAATTATAGATTAATAATGAATTTATTAGTGAATTAAAACGGACCCAGGGCGCAGTACTCCCTGCAGCCACAAGGGGGGGGGGGGGGGGGCAATATCTCACAACGGGTAAGGGCTAGTTATAATAAATCTAGAGTTGCAAATTGCAAAGGACTGTGCTGTCATGTGCCAGTTAGCCCCGACAGGAACACATAGTTCCTTGTTCATCAAGCAACTCTAGAGCAGAAACTTTTTCATGTCAAGGACCCCCGCTGTAAGCACTGGACCAGGGCTAAAGGACCCCCAAATTGACACTAATGAGCCTGCGGACCCCCATTTGAAAACATAATGCCATGGACCCCCATAAGAGAAGATTTTTAAGGCTCTAGCAGTGATTCTCAACCCGTTTATTTTCCAGGACCCCCAGTTTGTCATGCATTAGTCTACGGACCCCCATTTAATGGCATTTCTACCTCTGGGACCCCCCAATTTATATTGTAAAATCTATGTTAATTTAACTCTGAGAGTATACAAATGGAACCAAATGGACCTGCTCTCTCAGAGTTACAGACCCATAAGGGTCCATTTGGTTCATTTAGCTGGAGACCCCCTGGAACTCACTCAAGGACCCCTGGGGATCCCCGGACCCCATTTTGGGAACCACTGGCTTAGTAACTGTAAATGTGAATTTAAACCAGAAATGAAATAAGGTCAAGTTTATGATTTGAACATTTGACATTTAAGGCTTAATATTTTGTATGTTGTTTGTTAAACCTATAAAACCTTATGGCATGAACTATACGTTGGAAGGGGTAGAGCAAAGTTTTAGGTCAGTGCAGACTGCAGATTCATTCAAGTCATGTATAGCCTACTTTCCAAATCATACCTTTACTAACATTTAGATTTTGTTTTTTGTCAATTTCATACTGCTAAATGGTCAATGTAATTAAGTACCCCAACACTGATACACCGTGATATTTTTAAACCATTAAGATCAACTAAATCATATTATAATGCAAGTAGATGTAATGACTAATATTTATTCATAATAAAAATAATGCATACTATATAGCACTTTACACTCTCAAACAGCTCATAGGCCTACATGTCAATACAGGTCAGGTAGTATTTGATATTAATTATATATTATTATATTACAATTACAATATTACAACTAGAAATATTGTTCCTGAAGAAACAATGTGGGGTCGCTGGAAGCCAAAAGATTGTACTGTGTTGTTTAATTTAATGTAATTGATTAACGTAATTTAGACCTGAAATTGGGGGGGGTTTGACTGGAAATGACCCAATTTTTCTATTAGATTTTCAAATAAGGGACACCAATTTTTAATAAGGGACACCGCGCGGCCGTGCGGCTTTGCTGCGCGCCCGGGAGGTGTCCCTTATTTGAAAATCTAATAGTTGGCAACCCTATAACCCTAAAAAAACATGCATTAACCACTTCCTCAGTATAGTAGACTATTAGACTACTATACTGTTCCTAAATTGAAATTAGTTTAGACCATTAGCGGACCTTCACTTTTTGGATACAATGTGCAGAAAAGGGTAAGCAGCGTGCTTTTTTCTGAACCGCGGTGGGTTGGGACGTGACTGGAGCCTGTGGGTGAAGTTATGTGGCCGCCGTCCACACAAGCAACTGAGCGTGGAGAAAGTTACAAAGCACACCATTTGTTCCAAGATAAGTTGTTTGTTGTTTATTAGACGATTGATTTAACCATTGTTTAGTAAAAGTTGACGTTAATAGTATGATTTAGTAGCAGGGAGGGTGAACGAGTGACGCCACCGCCGCTGCTGCCTCCTCCTCCTCCAGAATGTAAACATTGACATGTGCATGTGCGCACCCACGGGAAAAGGAATAAAAAGAAAATGACACAAACGTTTTGGGTACATATGAAGCACTGTTGCAGGACGCCCAACAGCAACGTTTCACCATGGCGTTATTATAGTATGGATGTTGTTGATATGAATACTTCTATTCCTCTTCGGAAAAACGCTGACATAACACGGTCCTCAGTGGAGGATCGCTGATAGTAGGGGTTGTTTGTCCTGCTTAGCAACGGTATCGGGGCAGGTGCGCGGGCGGGTGGGGCTTACCGCAAGGTCTATTAAAGCAGAACTATATAACACTTTAACAACTATAACAAATTATGTCCCACTAGATTATAAAGTTACAGTTAAGCATTCATCCTTCCATAAATGTGTAGACTTTGTTTTCAAGATGGCGTCCACGGTGGCTAAAATGAGCTAAAATGCCTATAAACTGGGATTTATTATGTAAAAGAATCATAACAATTATGAACTTGGTAACTACTTTTTGAATTTTGGCATGGTGTTAGGTATGGGCATAAGGTTTTCAAAACCCATCGCAAACTAATTTGGCTCGACAATGAGTTTCATCATGGTATTTGCCAAGGCACCAAGGCAGAACTGCCAGGCAAAGTGAAGACTGGCCAATCACAGCGTGTCCTCGTCAGACATGCTTGCAGAGAATCTTGGGTAATGGAGTCAAAGACGTTGGCTGCCATGTTATGATACAACATAGTGGCTGGATGGATGGATGGATGGATGGATGGATGGATGGATGGATGGATGGATGGATGGATTTTATTTTGTCAAGTGTACAACAAAATTAATCTGTTGGCATCAATCCAAATGCAATATAAAAAAGGCAATCATAATGCAAAAGTTGTTAGTTTGCTCTAACCTCCATTGAGAATAGGAGTAAATGGTTTTATAGTGCAGAGGGGCCAGGCAAGACCCTGAATCATTTTGTACCTCATGTATGTTTGACGTCAACAAGGTTCTCACCTGTGAGGGGCTACTGTCTGGGTCCACCAGGTTCTCACAGGCCATCTGGATGGCCTGGTTGGCTTTAGCAAACTGGATGGGGTCCACCAGACCCTGATGTCCCGCCTGGCTGTTGGGGTCTGACACACCCACCAGATAGGAGGCCTGAGTGGAACACAAAGACCATGAGTTCCACAAATACCAGGGGGTCCCCAGCAAAGTTAATATAGCGTCAAAATCATTGAAATCAACTTTAATCATATTTTATACTTGACTATTCAAAAATCATGAACATTTGTGAAAAAAAATATATTTAAAGCAAACAAACTTTTAACTAAAATATTTTCTTCTGGTAGTCACTGGCACAACATATTTTTGAGATGGAGGGTCTACAGCCAAATACATATCAATTTGGTGGTCCTGAAAAAGTTTGAGAACTATATTCCTACCTGCCCAGAGTCCATATATGGAGCTGGCCTGTTCTGACATCACAACACTCCATATTTGGGCATGCCTGACACAGAACTCCATATAATATTGTAGGAATCCCGGTCCCCCTTATTGAGCCACTAAACACAGTCGCTTCATTCATCCAGCGCGATCTGAACTGGAATTCTCATAAAAAGGACCAGAAAGGCCTCTCATCCACCACCTTTCTGTTTTTCAATGCATTGTGGCTGAAGGGAAAGCCAATCGAACATGGAGCTTTGATATGCGGTAAGCCAACATTATCATGAAATAGAATGCTAAAGAACACGTTAATGGCGTCGTTGGCGGCTCGGGATATCATTAAAAACGCGTTAAAGAAGTCGTTAGCGGGGGATGAGATAATAATATGCTATTTGTGCCATTTGTGTTGAGTTTGTTTTATGACCGTGTACACTGTACAGCACTTTGGTTGACCTTCTTGTCTTTGTAAATGTGCTCTATAAATAAAAGTTTGATTTGATTTGATTTTGATTTAATAATACAAATATTAATACTAATACTAATACTAATACTAATAATTATTATTAATTGATTAAATCAATTAGTTCAACTAGTGTCCCAGCAGTCCAGTACCTGTCCTGCAGCCTCTGTGACGCCGCACAGAGCTTTGGAAGCCACTCCAACACACTCTCCAAACGACTGAACATCTCCCGTCTTACAGTTCTGAGAAATACCTGCCATGGATTCTCCCAGAACCTGGACAAGAAGGACCAAGACAGGAAATGTTATCGTACTGGAGGCTCAAAATGATCATTAGCCGAAAGAAAAGACAAATCGCAGGTGTCAACATGTAATTTCACACACAAAAACCTCCCAAAAAATATGCCTACTTCAAAATGTCCAGCGTTTTGATAATCGGTGTCTGTGAGGCTTGCTTACCTTAGAGTTCTCCATCACGCTCTCGATGCAGTCGAAGTAGGACAGGTCACTGACTGGTTCGTTGGGGTGATCCAGCATTCCCCTGACCGCCTGAGGGGAAAACAAAGTGGAAATTCTAGTCATTCTTTGTACTAGCAGTCTAGCACCTGCTTAACCCATTTTGGGCGGGAACCCCTTTTGGTGTTAGCATTATGTTATGCTTTAGCTATTGAAAAATCGAAGAAACATAGAAACATAGCTTTTTCAGAAAACTGTCAGGATGTAGAAGACATTTTTAGAATCTGATCTCAGGTCAAAATGGGTTTAACTGTCCGGAGTTGCTCCAGTGTCTATTCCTTCTTCGGGAAAACAAAGAGCTCAGCTCCCTGGTTTTCAAAGTGAGGTCCCGGGGGTACCCAGGAGTCTTTGAGGGGTGGTACAGCCTGGGGACCCCTAGCCACATGAGGATTCCATTCATTTAACTACCGTACTATTCAAAAACCAGTGGAATACTTCCAAGCTATATACCCAAATCTCTCAACAATCAACAGGCATTAATGAGACAATCAGCTAAATATGGTGAGATAGCAATTTTGAATGCACATAATCAAGTTGTGTGGAAGGCTTTCTTAATAATAGTAATGCCAACAATTTCACACAATGCGCTTCGTTTCTCTCTCAGCTAAGGGTCCTGAAAATCACTGAAGACGCCTGGTGTACAGGGCTTGAAATGTACATCATGATATGTAACCATAGCAACAGCTATGGTTACAAGGTCGATTCTCATGGTCAATATGGCCAGGAAAAGGTGCCCTACAGCAGTATCAAGTGATTGAACACCCGGTTTTTTAACAGTTTCCACTCGAATACCATCAGACAACAATACCACAGTACTATGCTATTAAATACTGTGCTGGATTACCTTCCCTCATGTAGTACGTACGGTAGGAGTACGTTCATACTGTACTTTCTCATGCAGATTATATGCATGCATTTATCAGATTTACAAATACGAAAATAACCCATTTTGGGCGGGAACCCCTTTTGGTGTTAGCATTATGTTATGCTTTAGCTATTGAAAAATAGCAGATCTACAAGCTCATAGCGCGCCACCGAGTGGCGCGCTACGAGCTTGTAGGTCTGCTATTTTTGAAAAATCGAAGAACGACTGACATAGAAACATAGCTTTTTCAGAAAACTGTCAGGATGTAGAAGACATTTTTAGAATCTGATCTGAGGTCAAAATGGGATAAATGCTGCATGGAGAAGGAAAACGTTAGAATCACAGGGTGTTTATACCTCCAGTTCTCTGAGAGCGTTGTCACATTCCTTCTGCCCAGGTGCCTGCTGGGTACACAGTGTGATCAGCTGGTTGATGCTGTCTGTCACCGCTCTGGAACAACAATAAACTCATTTAGATTATTGTTATTGGATATACTACACGGGTGCCTGGCTGTAGTGCACAGAGTCGGTAGCGATGGAAGTTGAAGATCCATGCCCCACCCGGCTATGCGATACCCGCTGTACCCGTGTCAGAGTACCCGTTCCAGAAAATAAAATAAGGTCTGCACACTGGACTGAGCTCCAAAGCTTAAATATTTATTCTCACGGCTCACGGCTCTTCATCAGACGAATGAAGAGCCTCTGATGAAGAGCCGTGAGGCTCAAAACGTCATGTCCACTTTGGTGTAAAGAATAAATATTTAAGCTTTGGAGCTCAGTCCAGTGTGCGGACCTTATTTTCTTTTCTATTATTTACCTCTGCCCAGCACCTGGCGTTTTAGTTAGTGGATGTGCGTGCTTTATTGTTTCTTTCTTAGAGTACCGTTCCACCCTTCTGTCTGTGTCCCTTTTATGCACATATATGGAGATTTCTGTATCTGTCTCTCTGTGGGCCAGGCCAGCTCCATATATGGAGCATGGGCAGGGGCCCTGTTTAAAGCCTGGGCAGAGGCCTTTTGTGGCGGTTCTGGACAACCGTGGGTCCAACCGACTAGACACCGGGCACTGCACTCCCTGTGGGGGTGTGGAACGTGAAGTCAGTGGGGCGAACGGTTCTCGAGTTACGTGCATTACAGCCGTACACACGTACGTACAGTACGTACGTACGTACGTACGTACGTACGTACGTACGTACGTACGTACGTACGTACGTACAGACAGACGTACAGAGATATATGGTGCATTTAAAGAGAGATTTCATATATTCAACTAGATAAAACATTAGCTTGCCATGTGCTTGTATCTGTGAGGGAGGTTGGGGGGGGGTGGGGCAGGCTATGGATATGTTTTATGGTCAGACTGCTATTTTTGAGTGGTGTAAACCACTCCTACAACTGGCTTTTTTGTGCAGAAAAAATGAGCATGGTTGCTATGTTCACCCTGTTGTAATGACGTAATGAAATCACACCCGGGTGAACAGGGTGAACATAGCAACCATGCTCATTTTTTTTGCACAAAAAAGCCAGGTAATGAAATCACACCCGGGTGTGATTTCATTACGTCAGACATGATTTCATTACGTCAGACAGACCTTACACCACTCAGTTCACACGGGTGTGATTTTTTAATATAACACACACACGCGCGCACACACGCACGCACAAGCGCACCACACACACACACACACACACACACACACACACACACACACACACACACACACACACACACACACACACACACACACACACACACACACACACACACACACACACACACACTCCGTCATTACAAAAAAAGACTTTCTGTGGACACAGGCTCAGCCCCTATAGTACTGTACTGTACTGTACTGTACTGTACTGTACCTGGCAGCAGCTGCAAGTAGGTTCTTGGCGTTGGCAGCTGCTGGGTCCACAGACAGAGACTTAGCAGCCAGCAGCAGCTTACTGGAAGCCATGGAAATGTTCTTCAAGTTTCCAATCACCTGGATCTGGTCATCTTTTCTCTAACAAACAAACAAACAAACAAATAGTAAAGCTCCTATTTATTGGTATGACATCCAGTCCTGGTAGGTCAGTCTTTCAACCACAAGGTCCTGTGCACTACTGGCAACTCAACGTATAGGAGTAGCACGGCTTGGGTGTGGCAAATCGTGCAGTAGTAGTAAGTACTGGGAGCTGATGGTAGGTGTTGCGCTCCACCTCAGCAATCCATCTCCCACGGGTCTAGCGCATTGCGAAACGGGGATAGACTTCCGTGCTCTGACTGATACCGTCAATAAGCCTCTCCAACCTATACTTACTTAATTGGTATCACAAAGAAAACAAAGTTTTGAATAAAAAATACCATAACAAATATTTAAAGAAATATATATTATCTGGTGGAGAATCACAGATTTAGAACCCTCTCAAGGAACCCCAAGGGTCCCTGGACCCCACTTTGAGAACCAGTGCAACAACAGCACATACCGGGGTGTGTCCTGCCATCTCGATGCCAGCGTCCAGGAACTCGTCAAAGTTTTCGCTGAAGCTCCCCGAGGCCACGGCCAGCTGGCTGCTGGAGCCCCGGGACGCGTGGACCACGTCGCCTGCCGACTGGTTTAAGTCCGCCGCCGTCTGGTTCAGCTCGTTCTGGGCCTCCTGGAAGGACTTGGAGGACAGCGGGACCTGCAGCCAGACCCAAGAGAACAGGGGGGAGAAGAGGGGGAGGCCATGTTAGATGGACATGGAAAAGACATTTTAATGTTCATTCAAATACATTGATCTTGACCAAACAATGGGCTGGTACTAGTGATGCCCGGCCACACCATCAGTATCGGCCGATATTTGCTGCTGGAATCGGCAAATAAAATTGATTGCATTAATCAATGGCAGTAGCCGATATTTAGCTGTTGCAGCCTACCAAGCTGTAGATTCTGAACATTTATTTCTTGTATTGAGATGCATTTGTTTCCCTGGCACAAAAGGGGGAACTAAAAACAACCAAAACTAAATAAACATATATCGGTATCTGCTATATCGGCTAAATTGATATTTTAAACATCGGTATCGGTATCTGCCAAGAATTTCCATATGGGTGCATCCCTAGTTGGTACCCATTTGTATGGGTCGCGAGTCAATATCCCCTTTTTAAAATGATTTCAAAAGATTATTTAACAATATCAAGGCATTTCAAGATCCTTGAAATTAATACGCTTCACTACTTTCCCTGTGTCACAAAGACACTTTGGTGTGGTAACACTCACCACTGCTGAGGTCAGCCTCTGAAGTGGACGTTGTTCCCATACAGTATGTGTGAACACTCCAAAAGAACTCACATCTGGACTGAGTTTGAGACTTTTTAAAAGTGACTAACAAGCTCACAACACATCTCAGAATAAGTACTGTATAATATAAATCTATTCTTAGGAGAATTGATTTATACATACCATAGTAGTCGTCTCATTTTAATTAATCATTACAGCACATTTTAATTAATGTCATTTTGTGACTTCCTGATTTACTCAACTCCCATATGGAGCCTACAAATATCTGAGCAAGAGTCTTCATTTGCTCAAAATGTCATGACATTAATTAACATCCTATTAACTATTTTTTCTGGTGCACATTTGCACTCCTGCTCACCGTTTCAACCAGCAGCTTCTTGCTGGCCTCTCCGATGCTCTTCAGAGCCATGTCCACGTCCTTCTGGCCAGGCAGACAGTTGACGCAGTTGTTCAGAGAGTGGGACACAGCTTTGGCTACCTGCAACACACAGGACCATGGTGAGTGTGAGGGACATCGGGATGGGGTCAGGGTTGCTATAGTTCACTCAAACTAAATATAATCATAGAGAACATTTGTAGATGGCCTCTTTTTTCCCCAGAACATTTTGAATCTCACCCCTAACTAATACAAAAGTAAAAGTAAAACTATGCATTTTAAAATAAATATATAAAACAAACTAGCAAATCCACTTCTTAAATTAATTCAAAACTCAAATTAAAAGAAGCTAACACCTCATATCATGGCGGGTTGTTAGCTTGTAGAAATCTAACATTTAACAGCACCACAGACAATCCTCTCATCAGCAGAGACCAAGTTAAAAACAAATTAAGGACCTATATACATACCTTGTATGACCAAAACTATTTATTTGTATCATAGTTTTATAATAGTGAAAATAACCTACAATAACAACAATAACTAGAAAAAGTGCCCTGGTCTCCACCAGGAGGATGTTTTGTGTGTGTGTGTGTGTGTGTGTGTGTGTGTGTGTGTGTGTGTGTGTGTGTGTGTGTGTGTGTGTGTGTGTGTGTGTGACGCGGCGTGGCCTGTTGTAGCGCCACCATGAGGCTGATTTGAAAACTGTCAAGTGGCATTTCTTCCTCAGCCTAGTGGGAATATGCATGCCCAGTTTCACCGCAATCGGACGCTGCGTTTAGTAATTGTGGCAATTTGTACAAAGGGCTACTCCTGAAAGGTTTAGAAGCCAATCGTAGGCAATGAAGGTGGATTATGAGAAATCAAACAAACGCGTCTTGATCACATGGCTATGGAGAGCAATTGTACCGATTTGCGTGAAATTTTGATAAAATCTGAAGGAGTAATATTAGAAAATGTGTTTTACATATGTCGGCCTCTTGGTGGCGCTATAAAGAGCAGATGTAAAACATTCCAGGCAAAGGTTTTTCCTTGGCCTCTAGGGAGTTGGCATACAAAGTTATCCACAGATCCGTGCAGTTAGAGGTAAAAACTATTTTTGGCGAGTTATAGCGCCACCATGAGGCTGAGTTGAAAATGTTCACGTGGCATTTCTTTCTTGGCCTAGGGGGAATGTGCGTGCACAATTTCACGGAAATCACACGATGTGTCCATGATTTGCAGCATTTTGTTTGAAACTGAGCACTCCTGCAAACTTTGGAAGCCAATCTTAGCCAATCAGGATTGAGTCTGAGAAATCTGAAAGACCTGTTTCGTTGAATGGCTGTAGAGAGACTGTGTACCAATTTGTGTGATGTTTGGACAAAATCTGTAGGTGTACTGTCCAAAAACGTGTTTTGCACAAAGCGGCCTCCTGGTGGCGCTATAACAGGCCGTTCTGGAAATTCTGGGGCAGAGGTTCATCGTTGGCATCCAGGGAGTGTGTGTGCAAAATTTGACATCGATCGGGTTAACGGTGCCGGAGATTAGCTGTTCACAGACGGACGGACACACACACACACGGACGGACGGACGGACGGACACACGGACGGACGGAGTGCAAAACATACTCTCTCCCCATGCCTTCGGCCTGGTGGAGACAATAATCTACAAACGTTGCAGCGGTGCGACAACTTGTGAGCTTGTACATTGACTGTTTTCACTATGTTTGTGTGACGGAGATACAAGGTTTATGCCCGGCGCCAACGAACGTCCAGGACAGGTCTTTGCCCTCAATTTATCTACAGTACATTGCCATGGAGAAATGCATCATTCATTCATTTTGTGAGGAGGACAGAGCATAAATAATCAATGTGCGCTGTATGACAAATATGCCACTCCGGTACATAATTAAGAAAACCTTGCTCATCTTTTGTCATACGGTATGTCCAATTTCACGTCTTACTAAGCAGATATAATTAGCTATCTATCCATCTCATATCACTATGTCCATGTACGTGAAAATATAATCAAATACTATTTTGAGGATTGAGAATCAGCATCTGACCAATAGTCAGAAGTACTCTGATTATTTACTTAAAAAGTAAATCGTGCATTTATATAGTTAAGTCCTGCACTAAAAACGTTAGAGGAAAAAATACAAAAAGTGCAGCAGGGTCTCCCCGTCTCTTCAGCACTTTAAGTAATGAATACAATGATAATTACAGACCCTTTAATCAACATATAGCAACTGTTGTTTCACGTCGCAACCGCCGTTTCCTCCAAGATGGAGGTTAAACAGGCATTGTAAGCAATCCCATGAAAGGCCTCTATTCATGTATTCTACTTCTAAAACAGTGTCTCACCTGTGCAAGGCGCTGCTGGCTCTCTGCGTCACCCTGGGACACCAGAGCCTGTTTGGCCTCGTCAATGAGAAGAGCAGAGCCCTCCATGACGTCCCGGGCTGAATCCAACATGGCCGCTGCGGCCTGGGGGTCCGTGGTGGAGGCGGCCACGCCGCGCGCTGCCTGGGCCAGGGTTTTAAGAGCCTGGGCGGTCTCTCTGGCAGCTACACCTGCATGATAGGAGCATAGTAGTCCATGATATAGCTGTTTGCCTAGTTCATACTTAGTCCATATGACTGTGCACCACAGCTAAAACAAAAACAGACCCCTGGGGGACCCCGGGGGAAGAAAGTAGCCCTGCCTTAATTTGTCCAAGGCGCTCGGGTGACGCATTGGTAAAGTGCCTGCCCACTACGGTGGAGTCTGGGAGTTCAAGCTATAAGCTATAAGAATATAAAACAACATGTCCAACTTGACGTTGTGTAGAGCTGCTATTATTTCCACACGACACCATTATACAATGGAGTATAAATTACGCATCAACAAAATCTGCAGACTTATAGCCAGCAGAAACACTGCAGGGTTGCCGGGGAAACCATTTCACGACAGACAGTAATTAATGATTGCTTTATGGGGATTTATTGTTCACTGATTGTCTAATTACACTGGACGACATGCAGTGGTTAATAAAAGGCAAATGTTTTCTCTTTTGACAAATACATGTGCTATAATGGCAAAATGTAATTGGACCTCAAGAGTATGCCTGCCTCACAGCAACAGGAGTCCCCGGGGAAATCTGGAGTCTCACATTGGATATTGTTGTTGACAAGATTTCTAAAGGAATGCAGCGTTTGTTATGACCCACAGGACAGCTATTCTTAAGCTGCTGTGGAGAGCATTTCACCTCAAGACTTGTTGTCAAGTTCAACCAGGGACAATACGGATAAGAAAATATTATTCACTTAAAAGTGTTCATAGATTTTCTACTGTGAAATAAATATCGTTGCATGACCTCCTTCATTGTACAACTGCCACAGTGTCACACAAATGTAGCAACAATAGCCTATCTACAAACTCACAATGCGTAGCGTAGCACAGCGCATATTCAAAAGATTCTATGCACATCTTCGGAAGAGCTTTCTGCTTGAATGCACCTCCTGGACAGACCGCATCTGAAGCACTTATATCTGTGCACTTTTGTGCAACATTGTATCATTTGAATGCAACATTGTACTGCATTCAAATGGCTTCCAAACTCTTCTTTACAGTTAATGTAATAAACAGAACTAGAGTTGGAAAACCTGGGAGTCGTATATAAAAAGAAAACAAGTCATAGTATACTTATCGCAAAATGTTTTGACATTTGTTTTTTGAGAGGCTACGGACTATTAATGTTTGTTTAGAGCACTTAACAAAGATTGTTTGCCAAACAAGTCTATGGACTTTTAATGTTTGTTTAGGTCGACGACATAGGCCAATATAAATACATCTTGTGACTGATTTAGTTTTATAGTTAACACATTCATGTCTCGTAACGTATATAATGGCAGTGAATCTGAAGTATGGGGTAGCCACAGTGGGCACCCCTCACTTCACACAAGTGTTATTTTTTTCCCTTTCTCCCAATTTAGCCATTATGCCAATTCTCTGTGTATCCATGTCCCTGTGCCCTTCTAACTCCTACAGTTGGTCCTAAGGAGAGCAAAGACATGTCTGACGATACGTGTGACATCAAGGTCCTTGTCTGGCTTCCCACCCACACACACCCACCCACACCCACAAACACAGCCTGCTGTAGCGCCACAGCCTACTGCAGCTCCAGGCCAAGCCGGAGGCACTGTGAAGGATTCAAACCCCTAGACTCCTTGGTGGTGGGCAGCAACTTTACCTCTAAGCCACCTTAACGCAGCAGCAACTGTGATGCAGAATGAGAGAAATCCAAGTCACGAAGACTAAAAATATTTTGAAAAGAAAAATAGCACATATTCAAGCAGCGAGTTGATCTGCTTTTGAATAGCCAACATATAAATGGATGAAGTGATTCGAATGATTGTGATGCTATGATACGTAGGTCCACGGACACCACTTCGAGAACCAATGTAGATGTAGTACACAATTAATTTATTAAACCAGTGCAGTGCTCGTTCAGGGTGTGGCCGTTTTGGAACGCATGCCCATTTGGAGAGGCTATACCAAATTAAATGCAACTTGCAGTGTTATCGCTCATCCGATGGACTTCACACTCGACACTGCACTGCCTTGGATCCTCTGCTGTGCAACCTCCAAATGTGAAGTCGATACCAGTAACAAAGTAGTATTGTACCTACCAGTGTAGTGCTCATTGCCCTGTGCAGCACAGGTGAGGAGCTGAGCCATGGAGGAGCCCACTGACTTGGACGTGCTGCCCAGGTCTTGAGCACACTTCTCCAGCTATGACAGAGAGAGCACACACACACACACACACACACACACACACACACACACACACACACACACAAAATTATGATTCATATTGTTGTCGGGTGGACACCTCATATGTCCAAAGCTGTTACTTTTCAGGATTCGAATGAAAAAAATAGCAAAAGTACAGTAAAAACACACAAAGTTAGAATATGGAGATACATTACAATAAGGTTTCTAAGAGGTTTCTGCCCGACAGCAACGAAATATCACAAATAAATCACTACTGTAAGTCTACTGTAGTATTGAGTTGAACTCTTACAGATTCTCCAGGCAGGGGTTTCAGCTGTCCGTCTTCGGCAGCCATCTTGGCGTCCTGTAGCTCATTCCTCAGGGTCTGGACGGCGGTGAGCGCCGAGTCGATCTCCATGGGGCCACAGGCTTCATGAGCCTACGGGTTACAGGTTTTACAGAAAGTTTAGACCAATTCTATGCCTTAACCCATTTTGGGCGGGAACCCCTTTTGGTGTTTTAACTAAGCATTATGTTATACTTTAGCTATTGAAAAATAGCAGACCTACAAGCTCATAGAGCTTGTAGGTCTGCTATTTTTGAAAAATCGTGAAAATGCGGCACTTTTTTTTATTTCAACGTCAGGCCTAAATGGGTTAAAGGGGGTGTAAGTGTTTTAGTCAAATAAAATGCTAAAGCTCTATATTTCAACAGTGGGGAGAGAGAACTCCACAATGATTCTTTTTTATCCATGCAGTAATCATAGTATTACTGGATAAAAGAGAAGATTCCACAACATGATTTGACCCCAGGAAATTAACGGGTCTCTCCAACTCTAGATGTAGAGTTGGAGAGACCCGTTATTGCACAATTATTATTCATAATTTTTATCCTACGATTTTGCAACCCATTTTTTCACCCAGTGTCAATTATCTGATTATTAATATCAGAATTTAACACTTTAATTTAATGAAACAATCCACTGTCCATTTTAAAATGTTAATTTGAGCCCATATTGCACATTAGTACTGTACATTTCCTTCCTAGCCTAGGGCATGTGTGCGTAGTGCCATGACCATCATTTCAGAATGTTCAGCAGTGGTTCCAGGTTCTGTGCATTTGTACATCTGGAGGTGTATGTACATTTTGTTTATGGAATTCTTTTGAAGAGAAAAAACAGATTTTTTTGAAAATCGCTTGAAATAAAAAACAAAAAAACGAATTGGGAAATAAAAAAGGGGCATTTACTCGCGGCCGATAAAGATTGGTATGTGACCCACATATCGATCCCAGCCCACTGTTTGGGAACCAGGTGTTTCAGTGTGTGTTCATTGTGTACCTGCTGTGCTGAGGTGCGTAGCTCTGCCAGGTGTTGTGTACATTGTGTACCTTCGATTCTGTAGCTCTGCAGGTGTTTCAGTGTGTGTGTGTGTGTGTGTGTGTGTGTGTGTGTGTGTGTGTGTGTGTGTGTGTGTGTGTGTGTGTGTGTGTGTGTGTGCACGCGCGCGCGTGCGTGCGTGCGTGCGTGTGTGTGTGTACCTTCTGTGCTGAGGTGCGTAGTTCTGCCAGGCAGGTGGCCAGGTTCTTGGCACACTGTCCCAGCTGCATGGCCGCCGCCTGGTCCGTGACCGTGGGGACAGATGACTTGGCCGACGTCACCATCTTACTGCCGGGCTGCAGAGAGAAACCACCAGAGGTTTAGGATGTGACTTACAGTATGAGGTGGAACTGAAGTCAGTGGACGTGATTTTTGAGAATAATTTGTGGCTGGCAGTGACAGAATGATAAACATGACATTTTGTTGAGCGATGAATCATCAGTACCTGGAGGAAGTTCTGGCTGGCAATAATGAGGGCCAGTTGGGCACTGAGGTCCTCTGGCTGGGCCTGACTCCCACGTACACCCTGAACCAGCTGGGGGATATGATCTGCTACCGCCTGCACGCACGCACGCACGCACACACACACACACGCACACGGCACACACACACACACACACACAATCAAGACAGGGCTTTATGAATGGCACATACACATACGGTACATATCGTCTTTGTGGAAACCTCCAAAACTGTACCTTTTCAAGATTACATTTAAAAACGCCAAAAGCAGCAGATCTACAAGCTCAATATGCATAGTTTCGTGCCACATTTTGAGCATGTGTATATCTGCTACTTTTGCTGCTTTTGTGTGACACTGTAGTATGAAGTAGGGCACAAATGTACAAGAAAAGAATGATGGAGATAATAGGTTACTGCCCGACAGCGACGATATACTGTAACTCATGTGATTAATGAAAAGGACAGTATCCTCTCTGGTAACAATGATCCTACAGCGTCAGTCCTTTAAAGACGTTCATAAATCAGTTCATTGTCTCAGCCTCACCTTGCAGCTCTGCACCAGCTGTTGATGAGCAGCAGTGTTCTTGTTGGACGCAGCAGCGTTCTGCGACGCAGCGATGGTCTGCGTGGCTGCAGCTGCAGCCTGCTTGGCTGCATTCTGACCAAAATAAGGGTTAAAGTGGTTAAAATGATTGTGATGCTGTATTGCCCAGAAGGCATATGTTACTGTATAGATGAAAGGTTAACCACTTTAGCCCACATAGCCACAAAACCGTTGGTTTGGAATTTACCCTGAGATAACAAGAAGAACGACGTGGCACATTTCATAGTTCATCATATGATGGCATCGTGTGGCGATAATAACCGATCTACAAGCTAGCGACGCGTTTTGAGCTATCACACAAGGAAGACGATTTATTTTCAAATGTGAGCCGCGTCGAAACATTTCAGTTGAAAAGGTCAAGGGTGTAAATCTAGCATCATAGAGAGACACTGGACTGTACAATGCAAACAAAATGTACACGCACACCATCTGGCTCACTCTGTTTGTCTTTCTCTCTCCCTCTCCATTTCCCTGTGTCTCTCGATCCCTCTTTGTTTCTCTGAACAAGCCAAATATCTGTCTTT
>NC_136808.1:13809838-13924838 GCF_951216825.1 Electrona antarctica | reverse complement strand
CATTATAAAGGCTAGGTGTACATTTCACTGATACAATACCAATGTGAGTATATAATCTATCTATGGAATTATACACAATACATACTTGTACCTGTCAAGTTAAAGTCCCTTTTGAATGCTGCGGTATGAAAGCTCGACAATTGGCTGTCAACATTAAGCTGGTGTGATTGGGACACACACAGCAACACCATATGCTCTGTAGTCTGTAGCCTATTGCTTTTGTTTTGATACATCAGTGAATAAAAAGTAGTAAGTATATTCTGAAGAAAATAGTAGTTATTGAGCTTCTACTGAATTAGGCCTATTTAACGGAGTTAAAAAAAAACACATTCAGAAAATAATCTGGCGACTAACTTGGCGATTCCAGAAGGGGATCTCAACTCACATGTTGAGAACCCCTGGTAGAGAATTTCCTGAAATCGGGATCGGATCCAAAAACCTGCCATCGGCATGGCTCTAGTAAAAAAGATTTCTCGGCCTGGGCCATGGCTCAGTGGTCCATCCACCTTGGCTAGTAACCCAGTCTGGCAGTGTGCCGCGGGTTCGTCTCCCGATCCCGACGACCTTTACTGCATGTCTTCCCCCCACCTCTCTCCCCATTTCCTGTCAGCCTACTGTCTGTCCCTCCATAAAAAATAAAAATAAAATAAAGGCAAAAGCCACAAAAAAAAGATTTCTCCTCCAAATCCTCCTAAATTATGTAAACAAACAACATCCCGTCTCCCTTTTTCTCATGTTTTTTCACCAGCAGCACCTCTACCAAAAACAAGTGATGAATTAATTTGAGAGGGGTGGGTGGGAATGTGGAGGGGGGAATGGTAGAATCCCAACTGTCACAACACTAAATAAATCTCTCTTTCATCACCACACACTAAATTAAAAGTGCAACTTCCTCCGACGGTTACCAGGGCAACCGGCCGGCCAAGGTCTGGGTCCACAGTGACAGAGATGAACATGGCTGCAGTGTGACTGTGATTTATTGAGGCATCTAATGGTCCCAACTAGCTGGAAGGTGCAGGGCCTCGTACTGATGATAAGATGGATGGAGATGAGATCTAATGACACCTGAATCAGTGCCCATTGGGCCTACTAGGGAATGATGCAAGTCAGGAAGAAATGCCCCATCCCAGTTAACGCAACACCTGTTGTTCCCGCTGTACCCATTGTACTTGTCTGTCTGTCTGTGTCCCTCTTATGGCTATATGGAGATCTCTGCATTTGTCTGTCCTTTTCCCTTTTATGCCCAAATATGGAGATCCCCCATGTCATCAGTATTATGCCCATATACAGTATGTGCATCCCGGTTAGATCAGCGGTTATTATTATTATTTCTCTCTCTTCTTGTTGCATTGTTTTCCCAAACACTGTAAGGATAAAATGTGTTGTGAGGCCTTTTATTAAATGACAACAAGGCATGGGGGGGGGGCATCCTCAATTGATTCCCCTGAGTGTAGCCAATCTAAGATAAAGAGCACATTCATATTCCCGCCCTTGGGCAGAAACGTCTCATCTCCATATTTTAACTTTGTGTTTTTCCGTAAATGAACGCCCTATTTGATTGCAGTGTCACAGGTTTTGAGGTTGTATCCTATATTCAGCTATTAGTGTAGATTTTTGAGTGGTGTAAACCACTCCTACGACTGGCTTTGTTAGTCTGTCTGTCTGTGCTCAAAAAATGAGCATGGTTGCTACGGTCACCCAGTTCACCCGGGTGTGATTTCATTACGTCAGACATTACGTCAGACCACAGCTGATCAGGCTATGTAAGACCTTACACCACTCAGTTCACACGGGTGTGATTTTTGTCTTACAAACATTAAATTCCCTTTGACAATGAATAGAGAATTTATGTCATACGTGACCAACGTTATGCGTTTGAAATCCTGAAAAGTAACAGTTTTGGACACATGAGGTTTCCACCTGACAGATGTTGTTTCCCAAACTTTATCAGATTCCATTCATTACGCTTCACAACCACTTGGCTGTGAATGGTTTCAATCCACATAGTGACTTGCTAATCATGGGAACAATATGGTTTAAAATCTCTACAAATATGACCCACGAGGGCTGAGCATGAGCCAAGCACACGTCAACATACTGTATAATGATTCCCAGTTCTCAACTACCCCAAAGAAACAAAACAGGCTGTGTGGAATATAAATATTTAGTGAAACTGTCCCGCAATTTGGATACACCCGGGACACAACCGCAGTAGTGTGTGTGTGTGTGTGTGTGTGTGTGTGTGTGTGTGTGTGTGTGTGTTTTGAATACAAAGTTACAGCTTTGTTTATTTCATTTAACTTTCACTAGAGAAAAGCTAAAGGCATTACAAGTCATTATAGGTCCTTCCCACTCTCCCTCAGTATATAGTACCTACAGCTGTGGTTCTGAAAGTGGGGTCCAGAGGGACCCCCAGGAGGGCCTTTAGGGGGTTCCAGGCGGTCCCCAGGCAGCAAAATTAGTTAATATAGCATCAAAATAAATCAGTTTAATCACTTTCACCCTGCATAGATCAGCTATTTGAAAATAACCAATCCATAGGCTCACAAAGACACTACAATTGCTTAGGGGGTCCCTGGAATAAAGTACAGTCCGCGGACAGTTCAGTATGTGAGGTCAGTGAGCTCCGGGGACCCCCCAATGGCCCTTGAGCGGGTTGTCAGGTCTCACGTAGTCAGGCGATCACAGATCTCCGTCTACTGATATGTCTGGGGAAATTTACATTCAATGTGTGGGCTACCGAAGAGAACACCAATGCCAACAAACCGCCCTGCACTGCTTTGAAAACCATTGCATCGGTTTTGTGATGTCATTCGTTAAAAGTCTGATCTTCTCTCTACATGAGACTAGGGAGTCCCAGCTAAATTACTGTCAGTTACTCCGGCAGAAACCTCTTATCTCCATTTTAACTTTGTGTTTTTTTTGGTAATTTACCAAAAAAGATTAACCAGAGATTAAAAAACTGGTCATCAAAATTAAAATGGTTGCGTGCGTGCGTGCGTGCGTGCGTGCGTGCGTGCGCAGATTCAGTTGTGCCTAGATGTCAGTTAGTGGGAGTTAATCCTGATGATGTCATCACACAGAGAGGGTCATGGGAAACGGATGAGAGGAGGAGGATGCAGCAGGACTGCAGGGATCTTTGAAGCAAGCCTGAACTAGTGGCCAAATCTGGTATTGGATGCTACTGCGCACAGCAAAATGTGGCTATAGGTTGGTGTGACCAGACTATCCGCAAAGCAACTCAAAACAAGGGTGAATACCAACCATTTGCCATTTTAGCAATTGTTTTGGAGGCACTATACCCACACGTTTAGCTGTGTTGCTCATTCCAGGAATACCTGATCCTTACAAGCTATACCTCGTTGTAAAAGTGACTAATCAGCGATATATATATATAAAAACAATATAAAATATTAAAGGGGAGAAATAATGGACCAAAGTTAAGTTTCAGAACTTTAGTTTAATTACCTTCCCCAGTAACGAGTAGTGTACAGAAAAGTTGTTAAAATAACCAACACAGTAATTACATTAGTTACTAATCCTAGCAACTAAACACTTATCTATGTTGTATATACATAGATACATAATTCTATTCCATCAGGTTTAGAGGCTGCAAGCAGTGTGTGCAGTCTGGCTGACTGCAGTCTGCTCCTGGGGGATTAATTATTGTTCTAATCCAGTGGATTCACTTCTAGTTCTAAAAGGAGCTTGCTAAATGGGTTGTATTGTAAATCACTACTATAATACTGTATGACAATTAACATAACAATTTGCTTTCTATAACAAGTAATAAGTAAAGTAATATTACTTTTCATAGGAGTATATATATCTTTACTTGCCTTACAAAGCCAAAGTGAAGTAACTACGGGGAAAAGAGCCTCATGAGATATCGGCAAATACTGTAAGTGATATTACACTGTTCTTGAGGTAATTGCTTATCCTTCAAAATCACAAATGCTAATTTGACCTTTGGGATACACAAATAAGTCGGTGTGACCAAAAACGTAGTCACTGCACTTTGACTTTGTAGGGCAAGTAAGTAAAGAGTAACTTATTACACATCCTTAATCCATTTTGGGCGGGAACCCCTTTTGGTGTTTTAAACATTATGTTATAATTTAGCTATTGAAAAATAGCAGATCTACAAGCTCATAGTGGCGCGCTACGAGCTTGTAGGTCTGCTATTTTTGAAAGAATTGTGAAAATGTGGCACAAATCCTGACAGAAAACTGTCAGGATTTAGAAGACATTTTATAAATTTCGACGTCAGGCCTAAATGGGTTAATAACTTGTCCAACACCGCTCCAAAGAGCGCATCAATGGAACCAAAATGGTTCCATTGGAGCTAAATTAACACTGAGGATTTTACTGCGTATGGATGTCACGCTCTATTGTCCCAATGGACGGTCGCAGAAAAGGTCACCTCGTTTGTACAAGAAATGCAAAGCCCAGCTGTGGCTGGGTGATACCATCTCTTTGAGGAAAAAAAGTCCCTGTTCTGAGTCTGTACACACAGAAAGCCATCAAGGATGTTCCCTGCTTCATGCATTATGGAACAGAGCTGGTTTGACATATACTGTAGCCCAAAGAAATAACCTATGATAATTCTAAGGCATGAAGCACCTCTGCTCTGGGGGATTCAGCCCGACCTCGCTGCATGAATGCCAAAAGTCCAGGCAGGGCCGGCCCTCCGATCAGGCAGAACAGGCAGTTGCCTAGGGCATCATGAGGGGAGGGGGGGCATCCACCAAGCAAAAACAAACAAACAGTGCTTTAGAACACAAGGGGGCCATGGTCATTTTTCAAGGGGGCATCACGAAAAATCCTGCCTAGGGCACCAAATTGCTCAGGGCCGGCACTGAGTCCAGGATTGTAAATAAGCTGTGACAACCGGTGCTGGTACGTGTTTCCATATCAGTGCTGGAAGAAATACTCTGATTTATTTTTCAATTAAGTCAAGGTAGCAATGCAACAATGTAAATAGATAATATACTCCGTTACCAGTATAAGTGCATTTTAGTTGAGTAAAAGTACAAAGGCATTGGCGTCAAAATGTGCTTATAGTAGGCCTACCAATAGTATTTCTACTCATTATGCAAGATGTCTGATTTCACACATTTTTGTGAGATCTACATCTACGGTAAAGCCTAAGTATAAAGTGTAGGGCTTAAGTGGTTGGGGAAAGTTTTGTAATAATCTAAATCTTCAAAGTAACCAGTTCCCTATCTAAAGCTGTAGTGGAGTAGAAGTAGAAATCATGGAAAATGGAAATACTCTCAAGTAAAGTAAAAGTACCTCAAAATTGTACTTAACCCATTTTGGGCGGGAACCCCTGTTGGTGTTAGCATTATGTTTTGCTTTAGCTATTGAAAAATAGCAGATCTACAAGCTCATAGCGCGCCACTGAGTGGCGTGCTACGAGCTTGTAGGTCTGCTTTTTTTGAAAAATCGAAGAACGACTGATATAGAAACATAGCTTTTTCAGAAAGCTGTCAGGATGTAGAAGACATTTTTAGAATGTGATCTCAGGTCAAAATGGGTTAAGTGCAGTACTAAAGAAAATCTACATAGCTACTTTTCACCACCACTGTAAATAAGAAAATACGGCCCAGTGGTGGACGTGGTGGTGTTTTGTTATTATTACAACAGTTACTGGAGCAGAACACCTTCCTGCCGAAGAAATATGAATAAATTGAACTTGTTACCTTCCAATTGCACTCATTTCCCAGGTGAAATTAGTGCGTTGATTGAACATTGTAACACAAAGCAAGATAACAAGTGTGCTCTTGCATAGCAAAACTCTGAGAGGGTACACATGTAGCACACTTGAGTCTCCGAGTTAAATTGACAATGTGTGTTATTACAGTGTGCCGATGTCAGAGGCGCACACACAGACAGGGAGATATGAGCAGGAAAATAAAGGAGGAATGGAAGTTCATTACTGCTCACAGACTGTCAACACAGATAGACTTGAAAACATCACCCGGTGACCTTTATGTCTCAAGACGGAATTGGATATAAAACACCACCAGCTTCCCTTATCTTCATCCCAACGCTCATAAGATGGCCACATTTCTGTTTACTCTGTGTCTCAGAGGAAGGCTGTGGACAGTTCAGAAACCTTCCTACCAGTGACATCATTGGTTGGTTGGTTTGGTAATAAGATTCCAAACATTTTTAATGATGCAAGAACAGGCTTCTATTTCAGTATGGTAGCTGTCCAGGAGCAGCTCAGGTGTGCCAATCAGGAGCAAGGATGGCAGCTAGGGCACTCCTGAGCGACGAAGAGCAAGAGGCAAGGTGGGTGGAACACTTCAGGGAGGTTCTCAATCAGCCAACGCCTTCCATGCTCTTCGGTTTTGACCGGGAAACACCAGCTCCAACTCTGAACGTTACTTCAGAAGAGATATCCGGGACTGAGATTGCCAGAGCAATCAAGAGCCTCAAAAACTTGATGAGGTAGCCGCTGAGGTGTTGAAGCACGGCCAGGACGTTGTTGTGGAGAGCCTCACTCGCTTGGTCAACATGATTTGGCATGCTGAAGAAGTTCCGGCCGACTGGAGACGTGGGGTCATTGTGACGCTGCCTAAGAAGTGAAACCTCGCAGACTGCAACAACTGGCGGGGCATCACACTGCTGTCTATCCCTGGCAAGGCATTCTGCAGTGTATTGCGCCAACACCTAAAAGACAAGGTGGATGACATCTTGAGGGAATGGCTGGGCACGTACTCCGACCGCCAAGAGAGAGACCGACAAGTGTGGCAATGGACTGGATGCCAGAAGGTGGAAAGAGGAAGAGAGGCAGGCCAAAGAAGACATGGAGACAGACAGCCAAGGAAGACCTAAGCGAGATGGGTGTCAGCTGGCACTGAGCAAGAAGGGTCGCCAAAGACCGGACCAAATGGAGGGGACTCGTCGCCCAATGTTCCAATAGGAACGAGAGGAACTAAGTAGTAGGAAGTACTGTAAGTAAGTAACTGTCCAGGAAGAGAAAGGCTGTAGTTTCCATTAGCTTGCAATCCCCATCAATGATGTCATTGGTTTCTGAACTGTCCACAGCACACCAATGAGACACAGAGTGAGTACATTTTGCCATCTTACAGTATAATGAGCATTAGTGAGTATCAATTATATGAAGATAGGGTTGAATATCAGTGATTTAAGGTAATCCGGTTAGTGGCTCTTTCATTTAGGTGTTAAATGTCAGCATCAACAGCTCCTGTTCTGCCTGGGTCCAGACCTTTCAATCCTTGCACTCCACCAAGAGGACTGATTCTGCTCTGGAATCATGACATGACACGGTTATGTGGTTTCTGGGTTGAAAAAGCATTTATCCAATGAGGGGCGCAGGGGGACTGATGATTAGCCAATCAGTGACACAAAAGGGAAAAACAACAGCATTGTCAAACTGCTAAGTGCTGTCGGAGGAGTAATAACAATGGTGACTGAGATAGACAACGCTATCAAGGCTGTTCTGAATCCATTGAAACTACCAATTACTTTCAAAATACGAACAGCAGTCTGCTTTGAAGGCATTTATTCACAGGGGAGGTGGCTTTTGTTTTGGCATGGCTACGCATCAGTGTCGACATCAAATGACGTTAGATTCAGGCCGTCTCTAGTGATTGGTTAGGGGAAATCGAATCCCCCTCCCCACGGAAATGGATTAGAGCAAAGGCAATGTCAGAATAAAGATGGAAATTGAGTGTAACCATGCAGTTAATAATTATGTCTGTTATCAGGCAATTAAACTTCCAGCTGTAAATGAAAAGCATTCACGATTTAACGTCATCACCTTCATCCGTGTTTACCTGTCAGATCACATCATCATTAGGGTACGATCACACATGCGCAAATCAAATATTCCTCTCCTGTTCGCATCCGTTCGCATCCTGTGAGCTACGGGCAGAAAAAAGCAGATCTACAAGCTCACAATGAGCATGTAGATCGGCTTTGCAGCATGCAGCTCTGGTCCGCAGCTAAATTGAGGTGACAGTTAATCGAACTAATCCATTTAATAATTTTAATAATAATGTATAAATATATACAGGGGGGAGGGGCGAGAATAATTTCACTTTTGTTTTAACCCATTTTGACCTAAGATCAGATTCTAAAAATGTCTTCTACATCCTGACTTTGATTTTTCAAAAATAGCAGACCTACAAGCTTGTAGCGCGCCACCGAGTGGCGCGCTATGAGCTTGTAGATCTGCTATTTTTCAATAGCTAAAGCATGGCATAAGATAAATGTACGTGCATGAAAAAGTAATCTGCAGAATAACCGCTTGGAGAATAAGCGATAGTACAGCCGTACAACTACTGTACAAGTGTGAATCAGGATTTATTGCGCCTCAAGCAAGCTGCCACTCGGCAAAAGTGTGGAAATAGAAAATAATTTCTTCCTGACAAGGTCTCACGCTGCTAGTTGCTGGCTGTCACACCTCACAACCCATGCACAACTTCACAAAGTGATGGAAGAAACACTCACATGTTCACCCAACCATCCGCTCCATGGACGGCAGTGACATCAAAGAAACTGAGGATTTCAAATATCTTGGATCATACGTAGTCAGTAGCAGAAAGGACTTCCTGACAAGGAAAGGACAGGCCTGGAGTGCTTGTAATAAGCTACATCTTATATGGCAGTCAGACATCTCAAGAGCTACCAAGATCAACCTGTTCAAAGCCTGTGTGGAAAGTATCCTTCTTTATGGTGCCGAAACATGGACAATGAATAAGGAGTTTCGGGATCGTCTTGACGGAACATACAAGACTCCTCATGCGTGTCCAGAACCTCTCATGGAAGGACCATCCCACTAAAGCTCAGATCTATGGAGGCACCCCCCCCCCCCCATCTCAGTTGTTGTGGCAGAAAGAAGACTCCGCTTTGCTGGACACTGCCACAGAGCATTTCGGATATTCTTCTGTGGAGACTACCCTGCCCATCAAGAGGAACAAGACCTCTCACATTTCCAGATGTTCTGATTAGGGACACAGGACTGACTGTGAATGAACTTGGTGTGGCAATGACCAACAGAGACCAGTGGAAGCAGCTTGTGTCGCAGATCTCGAGGGCACTCGAAGGATGATGACCTACTGTCACACCAGTCTCAGGCGAGGGTAGTATGAACATAAAGGATGGCGAGGCAACACAGTTGGGTAGAGTTTAACAATGTTTATTTCCCCCCCAAGTGCAGAATATGTGACAAAAACAAAGGAGACCAAATATCTGAAAGTAGAAAATAAAAATATTCAAAATAAAGTACTTCATATTATATACATAATGTAAATCAAATCAATCATTTTAAATAAACCATTATATAATATATATATAAGTATTTATAAATCAGGCCTTTTTAATGAAATGCAAATCAAATATTATAATATAATATATTATATATATATTATATATAAATCAGGCCTTTTAATGTAAAGCAAATCAGAATATTGTAAATCAACAGATCTGGACCGTTTGCATATTTTACTTTTTTGCAAAAAAGAAAACACGATGGAGGAACTTGAGACGGATAGGAAGCATCAGCTCGACAAACTTTGTCTAAAACTCGACAAAATAAGGCAATCTCAACGAAGACGACACTGGCAAGTGGCAACATGAACAATGTCATAAGATCAAACTCGCCGAAGCTTGTCTCACATTTCTGACAAAGTTGGAGAAGAAAGGTGACCCTCAGACAGACCATATAAGCATCTGTGCAGGGTCATAGACTTGTATACTAGAGTGTTGTCCAATATGCCACTGGGAAAGCACTGTCAAAACGAGACCTATGCCAGGATGATGGTCAGATTTGCAGAGCTGAAAGCAATCCAAGATGTCAAAGAAGCAGAAGCCAATAACAATTTAGCAAGATCCCACCACTGCCACCAAATGTCACATCCCCGTCTCAGGCGAGGATGGCGAGGCAACACAGTTGACAAATATCTGAAAGTAGAAAATAAAAATATATTCAAAATAAAGTACTTCATATTATATACATAATGTAAATCAAATCAATCATTTTAAAAAAAACATTATATAATATAAGTATTAATAAATCAGGCCTTTTTAATGTAAAGCAAATGAAACATAATATAAAATAAACATAATATTATTATATATATATATATATATATATCATAATAAATCAACAGATCTGGACCCAAAAATGCATTTCAATCATGTTATAAAAATAAAGTAAAACATTACCTCCACAGAGACTGACACTTCCTCGACCAGCTCCAGACAGTATCAAACAGTAGACTGACTGACAATGCCATTTCTCAGAGCTATATACCCCCTGGCTCCTCCCACAACATAGGACCAAATGAAAAAGGGGTCAACATGATCCACAACATGTTACAGTCACTCAAAACTGTCACAAAACACAGTTGCATACATTTCAGTTCATTTGAGCTTGTAGCTCTTTGCTTTCTCAAGTCTTTAGTTTTTCCAAAGTCCTTTTTAAGCAACCAATGTCCCTCGGTGACAAACAATCCTCCCTATCCCCAGACAGGAGTTGGTTTGGCCCAAATTGGCCCGATTAGTGTTCAGCTGTGCTTCTCCCTATTTAAAGGCACAGGACCCATTGTAACTGTTTGATTGTTGAGCATCAGAAATATGGTGAGAGCTGTTTGTGATCTGTTTGCTGCTTGCTTATAGTTTGTCCATACCCTTCCTAAACAGTGTGCGCTACTGAAAGGCATGTAAATGAGCCTACCCTGTAACAAGCAAAAGTCACTGTCAGCTTTCAAAATGTACTTGAGTAAAAGTACAAAAGTGTGGGCATCAAAGTACTAAAAGTAAAAGTACAATATTTGGTTCTGCGATGTAGTGGAGTAGAAGTAAAAGCACCAAAAATGGGAAACATTCCAGTAAAGTAAAAAATCCTCAAAAGTGTACACCACTGAACTTCACAAACTGCTACAAACACCACACTCAAAATTTAATAACAGCGCACGCACGCGCACGCACGCACGCACGCACGCACACGCGCACACGCGCACACACGCACACACACACACACACACACACACACACACACACACACACACGTGTTGTGAAAGTGAGCTCACTGTCACACTTCACCCAAAAGCAATTTCCCACCAGTTGTCGTCATGTAATCATTAAACCGAAGCCGAATTGAAGCAAAAAGAAATTAATTGAAAATCTAAACTAACACCACCACCAACACACATCCCACCACCAACACACACCACACACCTTCCCGCCTGGCACTCACCTTGGCTGCCTCCACCATCCTGGCGGTGGCGTCAGCCAGCAGTTTAGCGGCAGCCAGCAGCTTCTTAGAGTTCTCTACGTCCACCTCGGCCTCGGCGTCCGAGCGCATGGCGTTGACCAGGTCAGAGGTGGCCTGGGCCAGAACACGTGCCTGACGCACCATCTCTCCTGATGGAGAGGGGAGGGGGTTATTTACCAAGTGAGTCAGTGAATCACAGAGCAGCGGAGTGAATGATTCATGACGGATTCATGGCATATTGTTCAGTTCACTTCTGTTTATTTGTTATAGTGCAACGTCACACCATGGTTAGGCCTGTCACAATTATTACGCCTGATCATTTTCAGATAATCGCAATTCATTTAATAATGACAATTGGCACAAATTAATCTGTTGCAAAATAGCTGATCTACAAGTTCACAACATGTCGCATTGTGATCTTGGCTATTTTCACTATTTCTGAATGCATGGCCTGTTTTGACCATAGGGCATTATTCATTTTTGACTTTTGGTACCCGTTATTTCTGTGAATATTTAAGTTATTTGTCATCTTATCTGCCCTGTGCAATTTGTTTACAAAGCCTAAAAGGGGAAACCAAATATATTATATATATATATATATTATATTCCAACCAGCTTTTAATTGCAATGATTTGTAATGTACGACAAATAATCATTAACTAAAATGTGACTGTGACTCTCTCTCTCTAATAGACTAGCCAGCAGGGCAGACATTTCATGAAGGCCATGTCCGCTGTGACCGTCAGTTTGGCCTCATGCGTTTCAGAAAATGTGATTGCCCTCAGGCTAGTGGTCATGATGTGCCACAGCACAAGCTGCCCCAGATGTTCTCACCATCTCTTTCCTCATAGACTTTTTAGACACCACTGTCTTTTGTTGAGATTCTGAATTCTTATCTATATTGTGATCTGTAAGAAACTGGTTTTAAACTCCATCCAGTCCAGCACAACCATCGACTATTGATTCATTGATGGCAGGCCTTGACTTTGGCTGGTGACATTTTCACCAGCCAAAGTGAAAATTAAGTAGAACAATATTGAACATCACGCAGAATTGCTTAGGATTGCGAAAATTACTGGAGAGACATTCTTTATAATAATTAGCTTTTTTATCTCTGTTTTTTTTCTTTCTCAGTTATGATTGAGGACACAAGAGTGAATTACGACAGAGCAACCAAAAGTGAGATAGACGCAGAAAGAACAATACATTTGCTTTGAAAGATCGAGATGAATGAACGGTGAACACACCTGGCAGAGAGCTGCTATAATTAAACACCGGTTGATGCTGCCAGCATTCTGCCACTGAATCAGCTTGTTTTGACACCACGTTGAAGTTTATATCAGGTAGGACGTGAAACCCACAAATCTGACATCACTTCAAAGCCTGTATTCTCAGAGTTTGTCAAAGACAGCTTGTCAATCAAATCGATCGATGAGCTTCAGAGCGTCCAGGACCGTCTCTCTGCAGGTTTCTCCGTTGCTCTCAAGTGAGTTTTACGTGACTGACAGTCTTTCTCCAAAACCGGCGGCCGTCAAGTGAGATATCAAAACATGTCAGTTTGAAGAGTATTGCAGTTTGGTTGAAAGGAACCGATTGAAAGGAAAGGAACCTTTGAATTTGAACTTTAAGGCTGTACCTGCCCACAGGAAGACTATTTCTCTAACTTTCTTACTGAATATATTGAAAAGAATAAAACCGTATTCACAAGATACTGGTTCTGTGCTGCATGGGTTAGGAAGGTTACCTGACCTAAGTGTCAATTATTTATCCTTCCACAATAAGGCTGTTTTCAAACCGTCTGCTTGTTTATGAAGAAAAAGCACTGCCTGGAGTGCCTTTTTTACTCAAAGTGAAAGACTGGACATCCTCCTAGCTAGGCAGACGGCGGTACAGGGCAGACCACAACCTCGTTCAGGAGCTCCATCTGGAAGTTTGTTTTTTGAAAAGCTTATTACTTCAGGCAAAGCGAGGTACAGTTTGAAGAGCTGTTGTGGAGGATAGGGTCAACAATCTTCACACAGAAGAAACAATTTACCATGAAGGCTGATGAAAAGCGTCCCATGTCATTCCTCAAAAAAGCACTTTTAGTTGGCAAACCTTGACTAGTGGACACTGTTTGCGCTATGCGGTTAACTTTCTCAAAGATTTTAATGAAAAAATGTGTTGCATAACAGCATAACATTCTCAAGAGTAGTTGAACAGTTATGTCCAAAAACGCGTGTGAAAAAGAACAACCTTTGCTGCATGCCATACCCCCCCCCCCCCCCCAACACTCTCAGGGGCCATCCAGATGAGGACGATTTCGGTGTTTCTCGGGCAAGTAATTAGCCTATCTGCCCTTTTTGTCACACGGAGACGACGTTTTGGGGGACTTCAACGGCTAATTTTGAAACTACCTTCCAGAGTGGGAAAGTTTGGAGACGCGACTTCCACGTCTCCGTGTGTACAGCGAATGCCGCCTAATTTGCTGAAACGGTGATGTCATAGTCCCCTCGCCCCCTCCAAACTAACCAGTGTTAATGGTTTATTTCACCATAACCACTTACATATAAGTATCACAGCTATTTTATATTTGCACATAATGTCTATAAATCTCTTATCCAAAAATAGCCGATCTGCAGCCCACCGTTGCTGAGATTGAGCAGGCATGCACGAGAGAGGAGTTGTGTGTGAGGAGCTGATCACAGATAGAGGGAAAGTGTTATATTTGGCCTATTATTTATGCTATATATTATTGACCGCGTCTGTGTCAGACGCAGTCACAGTCACAGAGAGAGAGAGAGAGAGAGAGAGAGATGCTGCGTGTTAAAAAATAGAAGGGGCGCGCTCTCTCTCTCTCTCTCTCTCTCTCTCTCTCACACACTCTCTCTCTCTCTCTCTCACACTTACTTTGTGCTTGCTGCTGTTTTCAGAAGAATTAATCCAAGGTTTGTCATATATTATGGTTTAGTAGGCATACACTTTAGCTGGTCAGTCAGTGTGTGCAGACTCAGAGAGAGAAGCAGCACTGCTCTGCTCATTAAATTGATATGACGCATATGCGCATCTGATCAAGATAATTAGTTATTTGGCAACACCTGTGTGAAATACCAACGCTTTCATATAGCCTTTAGAATAAGCTTTTTCTTTTTTTTGTAGCCATCTACAGGCCAGCCATGTGTACTGCATCTTTATCTTGAAAACGAAGCAGTTTACCGGTCTCGAGTGGACGTCGTACATAATTAACATAACCGCAATGTAGACGCAGTAAAGTTTTATATCGTTCGCAAACTTAGGCGGGGAACAGCCCGCGACGTCCTCGTCTACCCGGCACATCAGTTTCCTTGGTAAAAAAGCCCCAAAAATATTGTGTAAAAAAAAAGAAAATGCATTGTGTTTGTGGAACTGCTACACTGTCATAAAACCAACTTTTAAATACGGCATTGCTATAGAAAAACGTAAAAAGAGATACAAGGTTTCTGTCCGACCGTGACGTATGTGCATATGTTTTATGTTCAGTTTCCACTGTGCTCCTGGACGGCGACTCACCTGCGTCTCCCATTGAACTGAAGATGTTCTCGGTGACGCTCATGATGGTGTCTGTGGCCTGGTCGTAGCGTCCAATGGGCTCGCCCCGCGAGGCGTACTGGCGCACATGCTGGAGTAGGTCAGAAAGAGCCTGGCCCACAATGCCGGCTGCTGCACTCACCTGTAACACAATGACATGCTGTACGTTACATTAATGTCACTACACTGACTGCTGCACTCACCTGTAACACAATGACATGCTGTACGTTACATTAATGTCACTACACTGACTGCTGCACTCACCTGTAACACAATGACATACTGTACAGTATGTTACATTACTAATGTCACTACACACTGCACTCACCTACCAATGAGGTAGGTTACATTATAATCTTGCTGGTGCACTGTACTATACCATATCACATTGTGTTATTAGGTTAAGAGAGCTGGGTTTCAGGTTTAACATTGCATTATTTGATCTTTTTCTTTTGTGCAAAACTCGACCTGCTTCAGCAGCTCTCCGTCCTCGGTGGCAGACAGACAGGCCTGGACGCAGCTCTCCACTGAGCGGTCCACCAGCTTACCAGCCTCCACCAGCTGCTCCTGACACACCGGGGAGCTGATGGTGGGGCTCACCACCTGGACGGGTGGAGAGAGAGAGAGAGAGATGATGGAGAAGGTTTTAGCACAGTGATTCTTAAACCATTATGACCTGAGTCTGATTCTACAAATGCCTTTTAAATCAGTAGTTCTCACCCTTTCAAGATTTGTACGACAGTCAGTCAGTCAGTCAGTCAGTCAGTCAGTCAGTCAGTCAGTCAGTCAGTCAGTCAGTCAGTCAGTCAGTCAGACACAGACACAGACACAGACACACACACACACACACACACACACACACACACACACACACACACACACACACACACACACACACACACACACACACACACACACACACACACACACACACACACACACACACACACACACACACCTTGGCACATGCCACCAGCTGGGAGGTGGACAGGGCACATTGGGTGGCAGCAGCGATGACCCGGTTCTGCAGCCCAGTGTCTTCAGCCACCTGAGCCACGTTCTTGGCCTTCAGAACCAACATGGCCGCCGCGTTGGCCACGGCCTTGGCCAGGTTCATCAGCACATCCTGGGGACATTCAAATTAACGTCCATCATTTAGGAACACTAGTGTAGTGGTCGACACAGTGCTCAACTCCAGTTCTAGAGTCAAAAGTATACTGTAGAATCAGGGGTGTCCAAACTTTTTTCAAATGGGGCCAAATTAGAAAATATGAAAACATCCAAGGGACAACTACATCGTCTACCTATCATAATGTATTTTTTGACCATTTAAGTCACATTTTTATTTCATCAATATCAGTATCAATGGTCTTTTGTCAGGTGTGCTGTGAACAAAACACAAATAAAGCCTTATTTAACATTACCAAAGATAATCAGATGTGCAAGGTATTTCTGTCTGGCGTTAAGTAGCTACAGTACATTTCTCTTTCATTTGCATTACAATGACAGTCATTTTAGTGTGCTGAGTGGGTGGGGTCTGGTATATAAAACACTTTTGTCCTCTCCAAAATACTTTTTAGCAAGTCCTTCTGAATCCAAAAACAGTTGAGGCTGTCTTCAGATTTCTTAATTTAGGTCCATTATGCCAGACACTTATGCATACCAGCTCTATGCATACTGTATGCAAAATGGGACGTATGGATTATGCCATAATGGACCTTAATTACAAAATCCAAGTCAGAACACCAACATCATTGATTTAGAAATGTTTACTGTAACCACTCGAACCCTAACGTCCCTGTTGTGGGGTGAACATTCAGTCAAAATAGCAGATCAACAAGCTCACAATGAGTCACAACGACATGTGTTGTGAGCTTGTAGATGGGCTATCGTTGGCGAAGAAATTTGGTGTAGAGGGAAAACAGGAGCAAATATAGAGCCCTGGCGGACCCCGGTCAACTAAATGTGTTTAAGTGGTTAAGATATGTTTTGAGAGGCATAACCACATTAAATAAGCCTACACACACTATATCATAATATCAGAAATGTTACGATTCTGTCAAAGTAAGAGTGACAAAGACCCCACCACTTGAAAATAATCACATTTTATCCAAAACGAGTCTATTTTTGAAACGATGCAGCTGTGTTCAACACGAAATCTAATAAAATATTCCAGTTCTGTAACGCAGTGATGAAATTCCATTGCGTTGTGCTAATGAGTTTTTGATTAAATCTTACAGAGCCTGGTTTGCCCCCGAAGCACTACAGCAGTGGGTCTCAACATGTGGTCCAGGACCCCCCATGGGTCCACGAGGGGGACGAGTTAGGAACCAAACGGACCCTTACAGTAACTCTGAGATTTAAATGCACACTGAGTATTTTACAGTGTAGGTTGGGATGCAAATCTTATCTAGCGTGGCCTGATGCATATCAAACTGAGGGTCTTTGAGTTTAAAAATGTTTAGAACCAGACAACCAGTGTAGTATTGTACCATACGTGAAGCGTTGCACTGATGATACATTAACGTACCTGGAATCTCTCATCCGCTTCGTTTTCGCCGATCTGTCGCAGGAGGTCTCCGCTGGCCTGGCCGATACTGCCTGCTGCTGTCAACACTGTTTGCCTGGGCTGTAGAGCACGCACGCACACGCACACACACGCACACACGCAAACACACACACACGCACGCAAACACACACAGTATTATTGTACAAATAGGGCTTCTAAAAGACATGGATTTTCATTTGCATAATCTCATGTATTGACTTGTGGTTTGAACCGAATTAATGTGACTGACATTTTTTTCTACACATATCTTTTTGCACTAAACACCTGCTGTCTGGCACCGTTCTGCAGCCCAAATGTTCAGACGGTTGTTAAGCACGCTGCCGGGGGTTTTCAAACTCATGAATAGGGTTGTAAATGCCTTCCTGAGGGAAAGATATTTCTTTAATCTAATGTTAACTCGGGTAATATATTGTTACACAGACATTACTAGCATTTGCATATTTATATGCGACCGCTTTAGCTCGAGGGGGTGCAGTTCTAGCAATGGGGTCTATGAATACTATGTCTAATAGAGCCCAAATTGTAGTTCAGCGTACAGGGGTGTCCCGCAACAAAAATAGAAGACCTAAAAGTTCTCAACGCCTCATGATGAGCTTGTAGATCTGCTATCTTTGGTGTGCGACACGGTCGTGCAACGTAGCAAAAACTGGGCTTCACTCATTGGTACAGAATGTACAGTACAAACAGTCAAATTACCGTCGACCAGTAATTGGACCAAAATTCAGTGGTACAGATAAGAAAAGGTATTGAATGTTACAGCTAGGAGTAGCCCCAATAACTAAAGATTAACAATGAAGAATGTAAAAAAGCAGCACTAGCAGCAGTGTACCAGTAACAGTATACCAAAGCAGCATCCTGCATAATGCAGAAAGAAATGAGTACAAGTTACAGTATGTAGAAAATGTCACGTCATAGAGCCCCGTTTGAAAGGCAACAGAAAAGAAGGTACACATTTGTCAGCTACAAAGATAGCACAACAAAATGGCCCCATGTGTCCCTAATGTGACACAGTAGAGCGATACACATTGTTGGGTTATTGTTAACTCCTCTCAATGTCACCATATGAGCAACTACTCTACGTGTCTTTTATGAACCACCAGCACAGGAGGAGCTCTTACAATACACAGCGTTTGGACAGTCCAATGATTCTCAACCTGTGAGAACCCATTTGAATGATAATATGAAAAAGAACAAAAGAAAACGTAGAAACCAATTCATGATATTTTTTCCTAAACCTTGAAAAATAAAATCATTCCAATAAATTCTATAAATAGGAGCTTAAAGTTAATGTTAATTCCATTGAACCAAGCCAGAACATGATTGATTATTAAAATAAACCCTGAAAATGCACGCAGCCCGCCCATCCACTTAACACGGCAGCCAGGAGGTGGTCAGATCGGTGGGGGGTGAATGAACACTTTTTAAATGTTCAAGTGGGCCCTGATCCAGAAAATTAAGGTTGAGAACCACTGGTGTAAGCCAGCTCCTACAGGTGGTCCTATAGGGACAGCACCACAACCATGTATCGCCTCCTCCCACACATGTGAGGTTTCTTTTCTCCTAACACAATTTAGGCATTTAGCAGACGCTCTTAATCCAGAGCGATTTACATTAAACGTGCTATACGCTATAGTACCTGCTCCTATACTGTACTATATAATGCTATAATATATATTTGTTTCACTCTGTATTATAAGAAGCTTTTTTGTGCTTTTCAGAATGTGAAACATTCTGAAAAGCACAAAAAAAAGATGGTCTTTACTTCTGAAAACCTGTTCATCCTACTGTTCATCCTTCAGTGGGGTGTCCCACACCCCACTGAAGGAGTCCCACACACCTAAACAAGCTGAAGGTGTTGCTAGTGCAGTGAGTGACAGAGATCACCCTCCCCACGAGGTCCACACCCTTGAACACAGTCCATTGTGTTGAAACCCGTGGTGGATTCAAACCCCTAATCTACATGGTGGTGGTAATGAATTTTACCCCTCCACCCATGCAGACTTCAACCTAATTGATATTTTGTCATATATTTTCTTTGTACCAACTAGCAAATGCATACAGTACATCAACCTCTGCTTGATTAATTCACACCAGAATGGAAAACCTCCCCTAATGACAGAATTGGGCAGCCTGTGGTGGCTATTAGTCCAACAATACTGACATCAATTTGCAAACCCTGTACACTGGAATTGAAGCTCACTTCAAGCCTGCTGTTCCTATTAATGGCCCAGCAGAAGTTGCTATTTCTACTGGTTCTACCGAGTGAAGAAACGCACTCTGCAGTTTCAGCCAATAGCATTAATTTCCGTTTGCATTTCAGACCAGATATAGAAATATGGCGGTGTCTGTCCATTCATATAGGAAAGATATTATGAATCATTCACCACACAAGTGTTTCGTGCACACGCTTTCTCTCTCTGCCACAGTAAAGGCACGAAAGCAAACTAAAGCAGGGCTGTCAGTTACGTTCAGGCCCAGACTTTGTTCAGACACGCCATGAAAAAGAGACAACAGCGAGAATTCTAACTGTCAAACAGAGGAAATTAATGTAATTAGGAGTACTTTGAAGGGTTAGGACTAGGAGACATAATGTGTTGTTTACAGAGGCTTCATAAGGTTCTGCCACGGGCAGGTCTGGAAACTCCCCCAACATTCACTGGCTGGCAAATCTCATTTACTTGATAGATTCTTATTGTTAAATTAGACAGCCGGAAAAGAAAAGAAAAGGCTGCTGTGGGCGGAGAAGAAGAGAATGCCTTTATGGAGCAACATAAAGGGACATAAATGATGGACAGGAAGACAATACCACATTATCATCATCATCATCATCATCATCATCATCACGAATGTTAGGGAATCTGCAGCCATTTGTTCTAAATGCATACATTATATCGATTTCTACATACAGTATGTTGCAACTCATTCCTAATAATAATAATAATAATAATAATAATAATAATAATAATGATAATGATAATGATAATGATAATAATAATGGGGTGGCAGTGGCTCAGGAGTTAGAGCAGATGACTTGGAATCTGAAGATTCCCAGTTGAGCCGATCTACAAGCTCATACCGCATTGCGACGCGTAACAAGCTTTTAGATCAGCTATTTTACATCTCTAGCCGACTCTGAAATCCAGTTCAGTTTATGTTTAGAGCCAGGTCTGTATGCTCACCTCTCCGGAGGCGGGCTCCACCGCCTTCAGCATGTCAGAGACGGCGCCGGCGAGCGTCTTGGCGGCCCTCATTAAGTCGGTGCCGCCGCCCACCTCGTCCTCGGTGAGCGCGGCCAGCAGCTTGACCCCCTTGGACATCTCCGTCAGGTTGGAGGAGATGGTGGTGATGGCACAGCCCACCGCCGTGTAGTCGGTGTCCGTGGGGTCGCCTGGCATGAAGAGGGGAAATAAGGAGGGCATGAGGCGAGGACGTTCACAGAGGAGTGATAATGAGGCCCTGAGGTCAGCGAGAGAGAGAGAGAGAGAGAGAGATATAGAGAGATATACTGTATAGAGAGAGATACAGACAGACAGACAGACAGAACAGACAGACAGACAGACAGACAGACAGACAGACAGACAGACAGACAGACAGACAGACAGACAGACAGACAGACAGACAGACAGAAATGGAGAGATAGTGGTGGAAAAACTAGACAGAATTCTTTTAGGGTCGGATGCCGATTACAAATTTAGAGAGTCATAGACCTTTTTTTAAATGAAAATAAACAAAAAATGTAAGTGAAGTTTCTGAAAAACATTTATTTTGTATTTTTAACTGCCTAAATTATGCAAACCAATTAATACAGATATATTGCATTTATTATAAAGTAAAATTGATGTTGGTTAAGTGTGCCTGCAGGTTTTATACAATATTAAATATTTAACCAGTATTAAGTATTAAGAGTATCAAGTATTAAGAATAGCTTGTGACTAATTACATTTGATCGATTGGAACACGTTGGTGTTTTGTTTTTCGTTTTGCCATTTCATGAAAGGTAATGGTTTTGGACATACAAGGTTTCCACATGACAGTGATGCTATATGAAAGATTTAGCACTGCTGCCAGTAACAAACCCCCCACTGAAACCACACATCAGTTAACTTAAAGGTGATTAATGAGCAAAGTGTCACAACGTATCACACGAAGGAGAGAAGATTCAGGGCCAAGTAGTAGAAGTCTGGCAAGTCACTTTGACTTGATTCAGTCTGGCTCGGAACCAGGAGGTGCCAGCTATGACCAATGCTCCGTTACCCCATAGTGGACAACTGCTTCAAGCGTGATATTTCATCTGTTTTTGGAATTATTCATTCATTGCAAAGGAATGCAACCAAAATAAAACCTCTCAGATACCATTAATTAGAACCAGATCAATAGCAAAGCCCACCCTGAGATAACAGTAATTGGTGGGATTAGTTTAAGTAATGCAGGAAAACTGCGGCGTTAAGAGATGCTTGTAAAACGTGGGCTTGAGACTTAAACGCCAGCTTCATAAAACAAAGTTTCTCCAAAAAGTCATTATATGACTTGAAAAATTCACACATGGTAGACACGAAAAAAAGACTATGGAACATACTGGATGCTGTGCTATCGAAAATGAGTGGCCTGAGCCGGCCGAGCGGTCCAGGCATCTAGGCTGGTAATCCAGCCTGACAGCGTGTCACATGTTGCGGGTTCGAGTCCCGATCCCGACGACCGTTGTTGCGTGTCTGCCCCCCCCCGCCCTTTCCTGTCAAACTACTGTAAATCTAACAATAAAAGGCAAAAACCCCAAAAATATAAAAAATAAATGAGTTAGAGGCCCTCGTCTGCGGCACATGTGAGTAGGGTGCCCTTAATGGGGGGCTCAGATTTCACAGTCATCCTCCACGAAACGTGTTTACAATCATACAAGGCTTGTGTGAGTGTTTCCATGAGTCTGATTCATCATTCTTCTACTTAGCTGAATATCGTTGCCGTCGGATGGAAACCTTCCATGTCTAAAACGGTTCAATTTTTACTATTATCTTTCAATAAAATCGTGAAAACAGCCGATGATCAACAAGCTCACGTGTCGTGATGTGAGGTGCTGTGAGCTTGTAGATCTTCTATTTTCACTACTTTTGTGTGAGACTCTTGACTTTGATGAATTGCAAAAAATCTAAACAAATATTGAAATGTGGAGAGATACTGTACAAGGTTTATGTTGGACAGCGGCGATATGATCGGTACAGTAGGTAGACACACATACTCATGTCTGCTTTGCCACTTAGAATGCCTTATTCATGTCAAAATACTTACAATAGCGCTCAACATTTGTCAAAACATCAAAAAAAGTTAGGATGCATAACTGGGCTTATAGACTTGAGGCAAATTCAAACCGATTTATATACTACTGAGTGCTTTCACCGCGGTGAAGTTGGTTTCATGTTGGATAGACCAGTGGTTCTCAACCTGGGGGCCCCCAAATTATTTGCAACTGAATGGCTGGAAAATGGAAATTGACATAGAGTTTACATAGTACACATAGTACATGCATAAACTTTCCTTAACCCATTTTGACCTGAGATCAGATTCTAAAAATGTCTTCTACATCCTGACAGTTTTCTGAAAAAGCTGTTTCTATGTCAGTGGTTCTTCGATTTTTCAAAAATAGCAGACCTACAAGCTCGTAGCGCGCCACTCGGTGGCGTGCTATGAGCTTGTAGATCTGCTATTTTTCAATAGCTAAAGCATAACATAATGCTAACACCAAAAGGGGTTCCCGCCCAAAATGGGTTAATGATTATATCTGGTTTCAGTATTTATTTATGATGTATTTTCTCTATTATTAAGGTTATTGTAGCGGTCAATTTGTATTGGTGGTGGGGAGGGGGGCGGGGCGGGGGTCGCAAGACCAAAGCATTTCCGGGGGTCCCCAGCCATGAACGTTGAGAACCCCTGGGATAGACATCCAGTTGCCTTTCAGCGTGATAAATGGGGCGTGGAGCAATGCAGACGATGCACACTTTAACGCGCAATTAATTTACAACAGGTAGCATTCATCATCTGATACACCTGAGAAATGCACGTATCGAGGCTGTGCACACGAGTCATGAGTCAGACGTGGTCTTTACTTATAGGATCTATGCTAAAATATCGTTGCGGTCAGAAATGTCAGAAATCTTGCATCTCAATCAACTCTTCATGAGTTTTGCCTTATATGCCACTGACCGGCAGTGAGGTTGACCACGGAGGCGGTTCCCGCGGTGATGGCGTCCACCTGCGAGTGGATCTCGTGTTTGGACTCATCCACCTTGTTCTGGATCCACACCTTGGATGCCTGGGAAATCACGCACACACACACACGCGCACACACACACACACACACACACACACACACACACACACACACACACACACACACACACACACACACACACACACACACACACACACACACACACACACACACACACACACACACACACACACACACACACACACACACACACACACACACACACACACACACACACACACACACACACACACACACACACACACACACACACACACACACACACACACACACACACACACACACACACACACACACACACACACACACACACACACACACACACACACACACACACACACACACACACACACACACACACACACACACACACACACACACACACACACACACACACACACACACACACACACACACACACACACACACACACACACACACACACACAGTAAATACGAGCATAATTGTGTGAGTGTTTGCATGGTTATGTATTTGTAAAACAGGTAATTGGGTATATACTGTACCATGTCCTGTCCTAGAGGTGGCAGGACATCCACCTCGTCCAGGTCCACCTGAGCTTGTTGAACAGCCTGCATACTGGTGTTGATGGTTCCCATCAGAGCCTGCTGGGCCGAACTCTGCACACACACACACACACACACACACACACACACACACACACACACTTTGAGACAGGATCCACAACTATTCAAGACCCCCCCCCCCCCCCCCCCCCCCGTCTTATTAGGCTTCGTACACACATAAAGAACAACTGTGCTGTGCTCTGCCTGTGTTTCATGGCCGTCCCAATGCTTTTCCAATGGAAGTCACGTGGTTTGACAAAACACTTGTGTTTGATTGCCCCCCCTCCCCCCATCACACACAACTGTTTGGTCAAACCACGTGACTTCCATTGGAAAAGCATTGAGTCTATACCAGAGACCCCCAAATCCTGTCCGCTCCAGGCTGTCTCTGCAGGTGTTCTTTCTAAAGAAAACATTCCAGCAGGTGATTACTCACTAATTAGGATACCTCGAGAGGAGAGGGAACTAATTAGTCTAATCACCACCGTCTTACCAAACACCTGATTATGGACCTCTAGCCCAGTGGTTCGCAAACATTTTTAATATCAAAGACCCTCAGTTTGATATGCATCAGGTCTCTCTCTCTCTCTCTCTCTCTCTCTCTCTCTCTCTCTAGTAGGAACGTCAGTGTACAGATGGAACCAGATGGATTTGGTTCTAACTATCAATCATGTAGCTGGGGACCCCCTGGAAACCCTTCAAGGACCAGTGCTGTACCCTATACCAGTGGTTCTCAAAGTGAGGTCTGGGGACCCCAGGGGGTTCTTCCCCAGCAAAAGCAGTTAACATAGCATCACAATCATTTTTACCGCCTTATCCATTTAGTGTTTGCTATTAAAAAAACACCAACTGACCAGCGGGGGCATGTGTCCACGGTGCATCTGTCCCATGGTGATCTGCTGCTGGGCAGAGGGCATGGTTCCCACGCTGAGCGAGTCGGTGCCGATGGACCCGGAGCGGATGACGCCGGGCAGCGCCACGGAGCCATGCTCCACCTTGCCCACACGGTTAAACTGCTGCTGCAGGATGGTCGACCTGCACACGCACACACACACACACACACACACACACACACACACACAAATGGTAAATGGTGCATTTATATAGCGCCTTTATCCAAGGCGCTTTACATACAGTAGATTGTGCATCAATTCACCCATTCACACACACATTCATACACCGATGGCGGCGGAAACCATGCAAGGCACCAACCTGCACATCAGGAGCAATTTGGGGTTCAGTGTCTTGCTCAAGGACACTTCGACACTAACTCTGGGGGAGCCCGGGTTCGAACTGGCAACCTTGTAGTTACCATCCAGTCACTCTACTACAAATATAAGCGAATAATCAATGGTGTATAATGTCGAATAGTGGTTTTGATAGTGAGTAATATATTCTGTGGAATATACGCACGCACACGCGTGCGGGAATGCATGATCTCCTGGCAGAGAAACTGACATTAACAGTGGCTTAAAGCCTGATTTATACTGTAACCTGTCGAAAAAACAGCAGATCTGCTATTTTGGGCAGAAAAAGAGACATATAGTGTGTGGGTTTATTCAAGAGAGAAGCCCTAACACAACACAGAAAGCAAGCCAGACAGCATCTCTGCTTCCAGGAAACTAAGCTTTGTTTCAGTGCCTTCCAGTGCGTACTGCAAGTTAGTGAGCTTGTAGATCTACGTTTTTCCAAAAGATTTTGAAAAAAATTGAACAACTTGAGAAATTGCATAATGACTACTTAAACTAGTAAAGAAATGAGAGCAAAATCAGAGGCCATCCACAGTTCCTGTGTGTTGGCAGCATCCAAGACACTTGCCTCCAGTGCTGCACGACAACATCGATAAGATGTTTTTAACTGCAACAAATACTCTCTCTGTCAGACGAGGGAAGCGATATCAACGCAGGCTAGAGCGGAAGAAAATAACTTCCTTTCCGCTCTGCAACAGGCGGGCAGCGCAGATAAATGGACTAATACTCATCTAATCAGGAAATGGTCTGATACGGCCCCTCGCTTTGTCCTCCAATAATTATTATCTCTCTGGAACAAGACCAGCTCAGGAAGCGGTTGTGTCAAGAGACAAGGGCCAGGGAGATGTATTAACTGTACTCTGCTGCAGTGCAGGCCACGTACTTAAAGCTTCTATTAGGCCCATGTTAGTTTTGTGCGTGAATACAATGTTATTTTGTCCAATCTGTACGGTAGCAGTGGTTCCCAAAACCTTGACATTTTTGTTTTTGTATTGATACCGAAGAATAGGAACTTAAAGTATCCTAAATATTAGTTCCATTGATCCAAGCCGGAACACAATCAGTTGATTGATAACTGAAATGAACATGCTCTGAAAAACGCACATGACCCACCCATCTGATCACTTAACACAGCAGCCATTCGGCTGTTGTGTTAAAAGATTCGGAAAAGATAGCGTACCAGTGTGGTAGAGTGTAATACAATATAGTGTATACAATTGGGGTGGTTGTATGGTCTCCCTGCTCTTCGATTGAGACATTTAGATACTGTCTAGGTTGGACATGACCTTTGACAACACCCTGTTTCTGGTTTGACACAAAGTCTGACGTGAAGGTCAAAATTACATTTCTCCCCAGAGCAAGAAGGCAGGCTCTATTAACTCAGTGGTTAAAATGCCAGCACATTTAGGTAAATGCAGCAATACCAATCTGTCAAGTACTGCATTCAATCAAAATGTCACTTGAGCAAAAGTACAGAAGTATTGAATGCATGAAAATTATGCATTATTATTCATTATGCCAGGTTCATTTCAGTGATTTCACAATCACCATATCATATTAGTAATGCATTATTAATGCGTTCATCACATTAATGTTGCAGTTGATAAAGGTGGGCTGACTTTAATGTATTTACGTGCTGCTGGGTAGATTAATCTAGATAATAACAACTCATAATTTATTAGAGAGCATATGTTTTGCATTAATAATCTCTAAAGTTGTCAATTAAATGTACATTTTCCTCTGAAAAGTAGTGGAGCAGATGTTCAAATCAGATCATGCTGTTGGTCAGAAACATCGTATCTCCATGATATTTAAACTTTTTATGTTGTGTTTTTCACCGCACTAAATGTTGTTGAAACAATAAGAAAAAAGGAACTGTTTTGGACATACAAGGTTTCCACCCGACAGCAATCGTATTATGCACCGACAGTGACCTTATTCAATTGCCGCAGCAAAACACACCTGGGGAAATCTACTGGGCAAGGACAAAAGGCAGGGTGATAAACTTCAAGGAACACAGATATTTGTTCTGCCTCTTGGCCAGGTCTTACAGGAAAGAAAGATATTTTGCTCTCAATGTCATTTCTACTGGTTAAACAAAACATTATTTATTTCTCAACAGATTCTGGCCTCAGCGTTGCTGAAAAGAACGTTGGGAATGTCGCAAGCGGTGCCAAGCAGCTACGCTTTTTATTTGCACATACTGTACATACAGATAAAAAAAAAATTGTCCGGGTATGTCTGAAAACCAGGAAGCAAGGGTGTTTTGTCCACCTACTTCTTAGGGGAGACGGATTCCTCCAGCATAGTGGATTCCTCATCACCTTCCAGGCCAAAGCGGTCCTTGCTTTGCTTCTGCAGGACAGGAGAGAGGGAGCATGCATGTTTAGTCCAAACCACACGCTCACAGCATGACACATCTGTTGTGAGTTGGTACTGTACAGTAGATGTGGTTTTTTCCGCGATTTGAAACGTTTTGAAACAGTTTTGAAAAATTAAGAATGCAAGAAAAAATGCTAAAGTTATGATATTGAGCAAAAGAAAGAAGAAAAAAAAAAAAAACTACCTTGAAACAGACCGACCGTCCCTCAAGGGGGGACCTCAGGTTGAAAAACAGTCAACCTAAAAGGATTCTGGGGTTTGCAGATCTGCTATTTTGTGTGTAGAGATCTGTCATAGAGGGTGGTAGGGGGTTGCGCAGACCAAGTACAAAGCCAAAGGTCAAGTTTACCAAGTATTGAGGGTTTAAGTGGTTAAACATTTGCTCAGAATAGTTTGAAGGGCCACCGCCGCAATGGAGGAATTTAGCACAGCTCCCGGTGGAATAACAGGACTGCGATCGGCCCCCGCGGCACAAATACTTTTCTTTGGGCCCCTAACCAACCTTGAATAACTTCACTGGTTGGTATGCCAATAACACGCTGAACAAATAACCATCAAAGAAAAACAGGGGTGTCCAGGTACCCCCAGGGGTCCTTGATGGGGTTCAAAGAGGTCCCTGTGACTCACAGTGTCCAAATGTCGCCCACACGCTTTTATTGTGTCCGCAGTTTTGCGAGCGACTGTTCTCGCCAAACCCGGCCAATGCATTTCAATGAGAATGCACAAAGAAAATTATATCTTTCCCCGCCCAGAGAGGGGGAAAATAAATTTCACGTTTGCGAGTGGAGCATCTGCATCTGCACACCTCCAGTGAGAAAGGTTGCATTCATTATGGAGCGGAGGAAAATCAAGCGTCCGTGCGCTTATGCCTGCGTACCCGGGTTACTAGTGTTAAAGGTTTGGAACCAAAAATGGTGAAATGGAACCAAATGGACCCTCACGGGTCTGCAACTGACCCATAAGGGTCCAATTGGACGCCTGGTGGTCCGCTGAGAACCAGTGCTATATGACACCCCGTTTTCATATAGAAGTCTCAAAATAATTAAAGCCATACATTATGGATCCACCAGATAATGCATGTGCAAATTGACCGCCCAGCGCTGTGCTTCTATTTACTGCAGCTTCTAGAGCGAAGCTGCACAGTTCCAACCACAGACACAATAAGTTCCCCAGGAAGGATATTGATTGGTTCCAATTGTATTCACAGAAGAAATGGCTCCCTCACCTTCTTGAGGATGATGTCGATGTATCCAGCAATAAGCTGAGAGATCTGTTCACCCTCAGTGGTCTGCACCGAATAGTAGCTCTCCTGGTACTCCCCGAAGTCCTGCACGCACGCACGCACGCACGCACGCACGCACACACGCACACGCACACACACACACACACACGCGCACACACACAAAAAACTACAATTCATGGTGGGTTGAAGGGCTTGATACACTTGGTGTGTCGCACCTCGGAAATAAGCGATCTACAAGCTCACAGCGAGTCACAGCACGGCGTGATGTGCCTTGTAGATCTGCTATTTTTGGTGTGCAAAACCGGCACACAAGTATAAATCCCCCCACAATAGTTATACTGTAGGACAAGGAACCACTGCAGTGACAAGCCTGGGTTTTCCCCAGAGGATTTAGTGGAAGGATGAATGTGTATCTACTGTATAGAACCAGTTGTTTCACACACTACATACTCTGTTGGGTGACGTCACACCACTGCAGCAGACAGTTGTGGTCAAAATAATCTAATAACAGTTACGAGAAGGCAGACTTTATGTCGAAAACAGCGCAGGGAAGCGAGAACTCCAGAGACTGAACATTTTACTGCTCTATGTACACTGTGGTGTGCACATAATGCGTGCATCGCACATCGTGTCCTAGGAATCGCAAACTTGCCGGCAGCGAACTGACAGTGGCTGAAAATTGCAGCCCCCTCCAAAAAATATGGATATATGTATGTTTGAATAACCGAATCAACTCTATTCATATATTTCAAACGGGGGAGTCGGCGAGAGGCATATGTCTAAACTTCAAAGCGTTCGGTCGAGTCAACGTGGAAGAAAAAAGGACGAGGGGATTAAGAGAGAGGATTAATTCAATAGAAGGCCGGTGAAGACAGCATGATGTACCTGATCTCCAAGATTAAATCCCCTGTTGCACATTGACGGCGGGTGTCGACACAAAGGAGAGTTATTGACGAACCAGACAAAGGAGTCTGTTCAATAGCTGAAGTGTGCAAGAGAGTGTGACTAAAGAGAAATTGTATGTTTGGATGAATGTTTATGAGTTATGACCATTGTGGAAAAGTTGAATTGCTGCAACTAATGTGCTACTCCAGCTAGTTAACCCATTTAGGCCTGACCTCAAAATAAATAAAAAATCTTCTAAATCCTCGTTTTCTGAAATAAATATTTTCAAGATTTTTCAAAAATCGCAGACCTACAAGCTTGTATGAGCTTGTAGATCTGCTATTTTTCAATAGCTAAATTACAACATAATGTTTAAAACACCAAAAGGGGTTCCCGCCCAAAATGGGTTAAGATCCACATATATAATATATAATATGAGGATTTAAAGATGCTTCTGGTTCTGATTGAGACTTAACTTATAAAGAGAATTCCCCTTTCCGAGTTCTGCAGCATTGATAATTGTGTCTTGCCTGCAGACTCCAGCCCCTGAATCGCTAGGCACACCGATTAAAACATTCTATATGATTCAAGGATTTGGTGTTGCTGTCGTTCTTCTCAGTTGGAATTCCAACTGGGCCAATCAGCGTCCTTTGAAGTCGACGATGGAACTCAACAGCACGGAAAGGGGGGAAAATGTTCGGAAAGTACATTTCAGAGAGCTCTCGGTTTAATATCATACAGTGCTCCTCACATCAGTAAATGTACAAACAGTCAGTGTAGATACTCATCAGTGAGCTGTTCACGTTATACATCTAGTTTAAGGGTACACTGGCTAAAATGCCTGTATGTTCTACCTGTGGGTTAAGTTATGTAAGTTTTGTATTTGTTTTACATGCTTTTATGATTTGTATTGCCTGTTGTATCTCTTGTATGTTAACCCCGTGTATGTATCCCGATGGACCTGAGTCTGCTAATAAAGTTGAATTGAAAAATGTAATCATCAACTAACACTGCCATTTTCATCTTAAAAAATTAATTAAATTCATGTCTAAACATAATTGTCTCCACCAGGCCGTGGAAATATCTGTCCGATATTTCATATTCCATCCTAATTGGCTATAATTGGCTTTCACAGTTTGCAAGATTGCCCCGTTTTGAACAAAAGCCTCAAATCATGAACACAGCATGCAATTTACGTGAAATCACACATTTCACACATTTTCTTACTAGGCTGAGGAATATATCCCACCCTTTTCACATTGGCCTGTTATAGCGCCACCAACAGGTTGATTTTTGCAAAACACATTTTTGGAACAAAATGCCTCAAATCATCCAATTGCCATCAAAGGCGTATGAAGAAATGGCACCCTTTTCACATTGGCCTATTATAGCGCCACCAGGAGGCCACAACCTGACCTGGCCTGGTGGAGACCTGTGCCCCGAGGGGCACTTTTTCTAGTTATTAGCTGTTTTGTTTCATGATGATGTACATGCATAAGGATACTGTACGAAACTAGCTGCAACCTGTAACCATCACATTGCAATGTAAATCAGCGTTGTGGTAAGGTTAGAATTGTTGAGAATTTGGTGACTGATCAAATTCTGTGACTGGTTTGTGATTGTTCTAGGGATTAACTAATCTCTCAATAACATATTCCGAGCTGCTCTACTGAATCTGTCGGCAGGGGCTTTGAGAACGTGTGTACATTGGGGATTAGTGGAATGAAAACATAAGCGCCCCACAGGAAGATGAGGCCAACATCTTCTTATCCACATTATAGTGGGCCCAGAGGCAAATTCAAGGAAACAAACAGCGGAGGGCTGTTTTTTCCTTTATTTTTTGACGATGGGTTCCCAGATTGGGGATTAACTAATCACTTCATCTCAGAAAACAGCTGCAATGGGAGCACTTTTAGACTGAATATAATGAAGTGAAACAAAATGTAAATTCAGGAGTGTCATGTTAACTTGTGTTAACCTTGTATCTTCAGGTGTATACTTTTTATTGATTTATTTTTCACAGGATTAATGGCCTACTTCGTCGTACAATAGTCTCAATAACGACATCTCATATCTTGCTCAGCTTCTTGATCTTTGTATTTTTCTGTGCGTTGGTGTCTGGTGTGTGTAGGAGGCAGTCTCTTACCAGAGTGAAGCTCTTGGGCGAAGCAGCCCACCTCTTGACGGTGGTCAGCGGCCACTCCTGGACGACGTCTTTGGTCTTCTCCTCCACCCTCATCACTGACTCTTTGGTTATCCCCAGAAGACGAAGCACCAGCTTATTTTTACTCTTCATTTTCTCCTGCGCAACACAAACACAATGATCTTTAGTCTGGCAGAAAGGCAAGTGGGCCCGGCCCCTGACACACGACCCCAGTGTGGAACACCCAAGCACCCACTGCAGCAGGCGCAGTACACCGTGAAATCGTCAGTGTTCATTTAGCTCAGTGAGCACACAGATATAACCAGATAGAGAGATTCTGTGCATTTGTGCGTTTTCTTACTGCACTTGGCAACGTTGCAGCGCAATGCCTTTTGTCTTGCATAGCTCAACACTTACAGAAATCAAATTATGAAATGGCAAAACAATAGCACCGAAAATGTGTTTCAACGGAGAAACAAACCAATCCAGTCTCAATTTCTATAAAAGTCGATTTTGTTTTTGACAATTGAAAACATGACATATGACATGAGTAATGTACCGTATCGGCAGGGCATATAGTGGAGAGGATGAGAAATTGTTCCAATTATTTCCCACTGTAGGTTTATCCCATAATGGCCCACTAGATTGTTTTTCTCTTAAGTTGAACATGAGTTCATGGCCACTACAACAGCACAACAAATGAATAGCAGCAACTACAGCAATAAAGACGGGAGGAAAAACGACAGCCCTTACAGCGTGAGAAAAAGGGTGAATTCCTGCTGTAGGTTTAGGCGCGATTCATACTCCTATTTTAGAGCCGAATAAAAGTCGGTTTGGCGCTGTAGAGCCTACAATGTGACGTCATGTGAGGTTCGGGGGGGCGGGTACCGTCCTAAAGTCTGCTCTTCTGTGCTACTGAAATGTTCTGACGAGCAGAAATAATTTCGGCACTACAGCGGTAAAATAGGAGTATGAATCGGCCCTTAGTCATCTCAAGCCTGAGTTGTACCTCGTTTGTTGTACGAACGGATTGCTCGCCGGAAATAGCTGATCTACATGCTCACATCATGTTGCGATACGATCATGCGACACGCTGTGAGCTTGTAGATCTTGTATTATCGTGTCTAATCAAGGTGAAAGACATCTTTCCCCATTAACAGTACAGGAATAGAGCACACGCGCACACACACTCACACCTCACATCATCTTCTCCCTTCCATCTGCAGCTGCCTTGTGACTGACACCTCATGATGTGATGAAGTGTGAGTAGGAGGAGCACAGAGATGGACATTAGCAAGGAGGAAGAGAGGGAGGAGAACCGCACACGCACGCACATAGGCACACACACACGCTCTTATCCAGAGTCCCTTACAAGTGCCAGATCAGAATAGGCAGAGTAAGCCGGTGGTTACTTAATATAGCATCACGATAATTTTAACCACTTTATCCATTTACTGTATATGTTGGCTATTAACAAAATAGCAGATGCACAAGCTCACAGTGCGTCACTTTGTGCCATGCTGCAAGCTTACATCGGCTATTTTTGAAATGTTTCGAAAAATATCGAAAATGTTATCTTTTGAATATGTTTTATTCTTTTGTTTAACATAACTACTTCTCTTCTGGGGGTCCCTGGCAGAAAACATTTTCAGACGGGGGAGTCCGTGTCAAATGGTTTGTGAACCCCAGATTAACAAAAAACAGAAAAACATTACAACAACCCATTCCCAATGTCAATAATTGGCAATCAGATGGTTTCTCAACACTATAGTTCCTTGCACAGCGTTGTTGAGGTGACAGGCCAGTAGGAGGACATTGTGAGCGTGTGAGCGTGTGAGCGTGTGTGTGTGTGTGTGTGTGTGTGTGCATGCGCGTATGGACCAGCAATTGTGCTGAGATCTTACTACACACACAAACCATCTCTTGGCTTGCATTTAAGTGCTGTTGGAGACAGCCTCTAACCAGCACTGATAGAATATTCACAGCGAGATGAATACGACCGACACCACAGCTTCTGTTTTCACCCCGTCAGCACCTCTCATCTTTGTCTCCTCGCTTTCCCTTCAGCGTTTGTTCTCTCTCTCTCTCTCTCTCTCTCTCTCTCTCTCGCTCTCTCAAACAGATGGGTACAAGATGGCGACAAGGGGACATGGCAGGTGCAGACTGTGCCACAAGCGATTCCCACATGGTTTTACACCATGTGTTCAAATTCTACCTTCACACCCCTATATACAGTACTGTGTCAACACGTTCCCATTCCTGCTCGACATGGTTTAACACTTGGACTAGCTTAAGTGTCACTTACTCAATGCACATGCAGTTCTCACATTAAGCTCACTTCAAGCTCATCTTCATATACTTGGTCCTCAATAATGTGCATTCAAAGATGGTACCCTTTCTGTCTACTCACTCGGTGTCTCATTGGTGGGCAGTTCAGAAACCTGCCTACCAGTGACATCATCGTTGGGGTTTCCCCGCTAATAGAAACTACAGGCTCGCTTTTCCTGGAAAGTTAGTTATGGCAGGTTAAAGGGACACTTCACCCTTTTTGCAAAAAAATACATGTTAATGACGTTTAGAAGATTTAGAACACTTTCCTGGGGGTCTTTGTGTGTGTAATATGTGGTTTTAGATATTTTAGATTGTAGCAGTGAGCCCAGTGTCTCTGATGTCATGGACACTGGGCTCACTTACTTCCTGGACTACATCAAGGACTGTCTAAAGAGGACAAGACGCGAAGACCGTACGGGCGGCGCCATGTTGCTTATGGTGCTCCATGGAAGGAAAGAAACATGCGCAGTTGAGACCAAGGAAGCTGAACGCGGAAGTGTTGGCTGCATATAGCCCATTGCGCATGTTTCTTTCCTTCCATGGAGCAACATGGCGTCGCCCGTACGACGCCATGTTGTCTTCGCGTCTCGTCCTCTTTAGACAGTCCTTGGACTACATGTTGTCTCAGTAAGACGGCCCTCCCCCTATCCACAAGAATCTAAAATATCTAAAACCACAAATTACACACATAAAGACTCCCAGGAAAGTGTTCTAAATCTTCTAAACGTCATTAACATATAGTTTTATGCAAAAAGGGTGAAATGTCCCTTTAAGCCACCATCCACAGTAGAGAATGACAGGGATGAGGAGTCAACACAACCCCACAGGTTGTGAGAGTGGTTTAGTGTACACCATGTTTGTAATTGATGACCAAACAGGCAGCGATAGCCACAGCTGCAGTGTGGGCCCAGTTCAGCAGTCATTTGACCAAAAAGTACACCGTTGGTGATTGATTGATTGATATTTCGCACTGCAAAAATAGCCGATCTACAGGCTCACAAGGTGTTGCACGACTCGCACCGCGGCGGGCTCTGAGCAATTTTCCCTATGCAACAAATTATAATTCTGTATAATTTAAACTGATGATGGACACTAGATCATGTAGACACCTGTGTATTTTGGGTCATTTAGTATGCTGTTAATTTCTTGCCCCACCTTCGCTCTGTGGCCACAAATGCTGCTCACAACAAGACAGCAATGATCTGGCACAGAAACCAGCTTGGCACTGTCATCCTTCAACACGTGGAGCTCAAGCAACCCGTTGCCAGGAAGTAGTCTAATTTTTCTGTCAAAGCTCTGCGGCTGACAGAGGCTATCTGAGGTGACAATGGGCGGGGAAAAAAATGAAAAAGAAAAGATGCCGTCGTCGACAACTCCACAAACAGAAACACACACTTTCCAGTGGAGATGCACCTGGCTGCTGCCAGGAGGCTGCTGCTCATGGCAGCTATAGCCCCCCACTAGAAAGAGTCATCTGTTAGCAGTGTGATTACATTGCAGAAACATCTTATTTCCATATTACTACTTTTTGTCTCCACCAGGCCGAAGGCATGGGGAGAGAGTATGTTTTGCACTCCGTCCGTCCGTCCGTCCGTCCGTCCGTCCGTGTGTGTGTCCGTCCGTCCGTCCGTCCGTCCGTCTGTGAACAGCTAATCTCCGGCACCGTTAACCCGGTCGATGCCAAATTTTGCACACACACTCCCTGGATGCCAACGATGAACCTCTGCCCCAGAATTTCCAGAACGGCCTGTTATAGCGCCACCAGGAGGCCGCTTTGTGCAAAACAAGTTTTGTACACCTACAGATTTCGTCCAAACATCACGCAAATTGGTACACAGTCTCTCTAGAGCCATTCAACAAAATGGGTCTTTCAGATTTCTCAGCCAAGATTGGCTTCCAAAGTTCGCAGGAGTGCTCAGTTTCAAACAAAATGCTGCAAATCATGAACACATTGTGTGATTTCCGTAAAAGTGTGCACGCACATTCCCACTAGGCCGAGGAAGAAATGCTACGTGAACATTTTCAACTCAGCCTCATGGTGGTGCTATAACTCACCGAAAAGTGTTTTTACCTCTAACTGCACGGATCTGTGGATAACTTTGTATGCCAACTCCCTAGAGGCCAAGGAAAAACCTTTGCCTGGAATTTTTCACATCTGCTCTTTATAGCGCCACCAGGAGGCCGACATATGTAAAACACATTTTCTAATATTACTTCTTCAGATTTTATCCAAATTTCACGCAAATCGGTACACATGCTCTCCATGTGTGATCAAGACGCGTTTGTTTGATTTCTCATAATCCACCTTCATTGCCTACGATTGGCTTCTAAACCTTTCAGGAGTAGCCCGCTTTGTACAAATTGCCACAACTACTCAACACAGCTCCGATTGCGGTGAAACTGTGCATGCATATTCCCACTAGGCTGAGGAAGAAATGCCACTTGACAGTTTTCAAATCAGCCTCATGGTGGCGCTACAGGCCAAGCCGCGTCACACACACACACACACACACACACACACACACACACACACACACACACACACACACACACACACACACACACACACACACACACACACACACACACACACACACACACACACACACACACACACACACACACACACACACACACACACACACACACAAAACATGATTATATTACTCCTAAACATTTTGCCAAACATCACACACACTCCTATCCTCCTGGTGGAGACCTGTGCCCAGAAGGGCATTAACTTAATGCCCCAATGCCATACTACAGTGTCACACTAAAGTAGTAAATATAACCGATCTACAGCTATTTTTAAATCTGAATTCTGAAAAATAACAGTTTTGGACGTAAGGTTTCCACCAGACAGAAACTATATTTATGGTAATACTCATTACTCATGGCCTTGGTTCACCCTCAATCTCCCAACATCCCTCACTCCTAGTCCTCTCCACTCTTCTTTATACTTTGTGCCTTGATTTATAAAATTCACAACACCTTTTTATACGATATACTGTATAGTGCAACATTAATGAACGTGCAATAAAGCGTCTTTCGTATAATACTTTATCTGTACGTTTTATTCTGACCATCTTGCGGTCTGCCTCTGCACTAAGGTACGGTAAGAAAGATTACAATTGATATTGCACCTGCCCCCGCACGGAAAAGGTTTGAAGGAAAATTCTAGAGGTCTGGGCCGCTACTCGGCTCTCACATTCCCTCAAACATTTCTGTTGTGTCTGACATCAGTACATGATGACAATCTCCATATGTGCATTTGGTTTATGTTGTGTCTGACATCAGTGCATGTTGATATCATCATGTGCATTTAATGGGGACTATGTGCATTGGACTGTATGTATATGTGCATTGGACTTCATGTACCTACAATTATGTATTATGTGCATTTATGGTTGATCTCAGTCTCCACAAAGAAACGGTATGGTAAATGGTGCATTTATATAGCGCCTTTATCCATGGCGCTTTACATAGATTGTGCATTACATTCACCCATTCACACACACATTCATACACCGATGGCGGCAGACACCATGCAAGGCACCAGCCAGCACATAAGGAGCAATTTGGGGTTCAGTGTCTTGCTCAAGGACACTTCGACACTAACTCTGGGGGAGCCCGGGTTCGAACAGGCAACCTTGCGGTTAACATCCAGCCACTCTACCCCTGAGCCACCGCCGCCCGGTATGGCCCTTATGTGGACCTAGGACTTAATGTAACCAGCCTGAGAGGTCCATGATGACGTCAGTAGTCACGTGCCGCACAAGGGAGAAGTCTCCCTCAATGCTTTCTGCCAGGAAAACTTGGCCACCAAAACATAGTCACCAAGTGGACCTGTAAAGGGTTCTATTTGTACACTTTTCTTTTCGGCTGTTCCCTTCAGGGGTCGCCACAGTGAATCATCACCCTGTCCTCTGCCTCCTCTTCTCTCACACCAACTAACTGCATGTCCTCTTTCACTACATCCGTTTGTACACTATTAGACTTAAAGACTCAGGATTTTACTGTGTATTTAGAATATATGCCAAAACAAAACAGGTGCATATTTTTATTTATTTCACTTCAAGCCCAGAACAGATGATTTTTTCTTATTTGACATCTGGTTGTCCTTAAAAGCATTCCTTAAAGTTTAATGCTCAGGTGGAATTGGATTCTTTCCATGAGAGTTAGGAATGCTTGCAGTATGAGATGAGGGTCAACAGGCAGGCAGTGGTGGGATCTGGGAAGTAACTAAATGCATTTACTCAAGTACTGCACTAAAGTACAACTTTGAGGTGCTTTTATTGTGCTTGATGATCTCCATTTCTTGATACTTTATACTTGTATTTTGATGCCAATGCTTTTGTACTATTACTCAAGTACATTTTGAAGACAGGACTTTTACTTGTAATAGAGTATTTCTGAATTGTAGTATTGCTACTCTTACTTTTGTGTGTGTTTTATATATATATATATATATATATATATATATATATATATATATATAATATATCACACCCGTGTGAAGTGAGGGGCGCTCTTATCATCATACATCGTCATGACGTAAAATATACACTATGCCTATTTGCTCAGACACTATGACATACCATTCACTGTCAAATAATAAAATTGTCCATTCATTGTCAATGAGAATAATGTTTTTGTGTAAAACAAAAATAGACACTAAGGTGATTTGCTCAGACACATATGACGTAAATTCTCCATTCATTGTCAATGAGAATTTAATGTTTGTGTAAAACGAAAATCTACACCAGCGCCCCTAAAAAAAGCAAACTCGGCGATATTATCATTTTTATCCTCAATATGTACTTTGCTCAGCCAATCAAATCATCTCAATTCCGTGCTCAGCCAATCAAACCATTGCTATTATTCACACAACACACAAAGCTGGGCATAGGAGGAAAGGACTCATTCCACAACTGCCTACACTAAATGCAGTATAACTGAGAGCTGCCTGTGTTAAAGTCTTATGTTCCGCTAGAACCGGCCAATTTCCGCAACCTGCCAGCTATAGCGCCTTCACACTTAAATGTCTTTAGCAACATTGGAATGGAATGAAATGAGTTTCCCCTTTGAACGAAGACATGTCTGCTGTTGGTCTGAGGAAGAGCGACCAGATCAAAACGAGTCTGTTGATTTTCTCCCAGGGGAGGTAATTAAATCAATTAAAAATGATTTTAAATATAAAAAGGACATAACAGTGCTGGCTGTTTTCTTGTTTCATTGTACAGTTGGGACTTTAGTTTGAGTTAGTTGTACAAGTGCAATAATTAGTAAGGTCAACTTTATTTTTTTTCAACCAAGGTTCAAGTTTTAGGTTGTTATTAGAGAAAGTAAAAGATAAGTGTTAATTATTTTTCATTTGCTGCTTCCTTTCGTTTTTTTCATCATTCTAACCTGACTCCGCCAGATTAGGGGCATTCGAACATGGGGCAAAATATATTATGTATTATCTTTACACAATTTTATAGTGATTTATTTTTTTATTATTTACTATAGTCCTACTAGACCCCAGGAAATTACATCTGGCCACAAAAGATCACAGGATCTACTGAATGTGAAGGGGGGTACTTTGGCTGCCTGCCATACCGTGTTGTATGGTTCAACATGACTGTCAGTTTGTCACCCTCTTCACATTCAGTAGATCCTGTGATATTTTGTGGCCAGATGTAATTTCCTGGGGTCTAGTAGGACTATAGTAAATAATAATAAAATTATCACTATAAAATGGTGTAAAAAAAAAAAAAAAAAAACCTTATTTAGCCCCCCTGTAAAAAATCCCTAAAATCGCTAAAACGAAAGAAAGCAGCAAATGAAAAAAAATAACACTCATCTTTTACTTTCTCTAATAACAACCTAAAACATGAACCTTGGTTGAAAAACTAAAGTTGTCCTTTCTAAGTTTCATGAATTGACTCGTTTTATTTTAGTTAATCAGGTCGGTCATCATATCGATATCGGCACTCTTGGCCTGTGTAACAACAGGTAAACCCTACTGGAAACTATTACTGCAATATATCGGTATCAGTCAATTTTAAGATTTTTTTTTTGTGGCTTTTTCTGCCTTTCTGCCTTTATTGATAGGTTGAAAGTAATTTGACAGGAAATGGGGAGAGAGATGGGGGGAAGACACGCGGCAAAGGCCGTCGGGATCGGGAGTCGAACCCGCGGCACGCCTTCAGGCTGGCTCTGCAGCCTAGGTGCCCAGACGGTTGAGCTAACCGTCCGGGCCGGTATACGTCAATTTTACCATGCAAATAATCAGTAATCAGACATCGGCCACAATCTCCACAGTGTGCATGCCTACTAGAGATGTTTCTCAGCTGCTCACCTTAACCAGGAAGAATGAGACTCCGTACGTCCTCAGAGACCTGGCCAGTTTGACGTACATCACTTTGGCCTCGATCTCTGTCATCTCGCCACAGATTTTATGTTCCTGGGGGGGTTAATATGAGATTAAATAAATACCTTAGCATTATTATACTGTACCTGCACAACAAAACCCTCAGTGTGCATTGAAAGCCACTTAAGTTAATTTAGTACCGGTAAAACATTTACCCAAATGAGTAGATTTGAACTCCCAGGGTTATACATCGACAGAGACACTGATAATTGTACTGTGTGATAATTGTACGGAGATTATTGCTGGGAAAAAAATGGGGCATGGGGAGAGAGTATGTTTTGCACTCCGTCCGTGTGTGTGTGTGTGTGTGTGTGTGTGTGTGTGTGTGTGTGTGTGTGTGTGTGTGTGTGTGTGTGTGTGTGTGTGTGTGTGTGTCCGTCCGTCTGTGTACAGCTAATCTCCACCACCGTTAACCCAGTCGATGCCAGAACGGCCTGTTATAGCGCCACCAGGAGGCCGACTTTTGAAAAACACATTACTCCTCCAGATCCTGTCCAAAAATCCTGCAAATCGTTACACACTATCTCTATAGTCATGTGTTCAAGACGGATCCGTCCGATATTTCATATTCCATCCTAATTGGCTAACGTTTGCAGGATTGGCCCGTTTTAAACAAAAAGCCTCAAATCATGAACGCAGCGTGCAATTTACGTGAAATCTCTCACGGACTTTCCTACTAGACTGAGGAATATATCCCACCCTTTACACATTGGCCTGTTATAGTGCCACCAACAGGTGGATTTTTGCAAAACACATTTGGCCTATTATAGCGCCACCAGGAGACCACAACCTGACCTGCCCTGGTGGAGACCTGTGCACCGAGGGGCACTTTCTCTACAGTAGTTCCTTCTTAAATCCCACCTGGAAGATTTTCTTTTCGGCTGCCTTCTGCTTGATGTACTCTTTAGGAATAAACTCCTTCAGGCTAAAGGAGAAATTGAATGCACGTAGAGGTTAGAGGTAGAGGTTTATTCATACATAAAATCATATGGTCCCTGGGTTTTCTATTGCAAGCATACAAACTCAAAACAAACAGTCACAGAGTGTGATAAAGCTGTGGCTTCCCTGTGCAATCTGGAGCTATCCATAGCAAGTTAGTTCGGCTACAAATAGACTAGAAGCTTGTAGATTGTCTATTTTCGTTGTTTGAAAAATAAAAATCACACTCATGTGAAGGTGAGGGGCCTTTTGTGAAGATGTATTTATATTGACCCACATGCCGCCTGAAAGTTTTGAAATGTTTCAATACATGGCTTTTGAAGAAGTTAATTAAAGTCTAAGGACTTTAATGTTTGTTCAGGTCACTTAACTCACTCTACACCGATAGTGCCTTTTGACGCCTCCCGGTCCAAACGCCCTCTCGCCGAGTTTGTCTTTTTATGCCTTTATTAATATCAATTGATCACGGTTCACAACTGTGTCCTGTACACGCTCATAATACTCGGTGCAAAAAATAATAATAATAATTCAGCTGGCTTAAGCGGTCTATGGGGACGCAGTTTTTTCAGGTACAAAATGCATGGGTGAATTAAGCAGCCGTTACATAGCGATAATTCACTTCCTGACTTTCAGCTTCAGAGTGAAAGGGCTTTCAAACTGAACGGCTCGGGCTGTTACCCATTCAAGTTTGAAAACGGGATTAAAGTTTTGAGCGTATTAATATGTTAATTATGCATGTAGTCCAGACGAGAGCGGTAGAGCTCCGGACACCCAGAGAAAGCTGCGTGTAGTGTAGGCTATATTATGAAATATATTAGAAAGCTGCGTGTAGTGTAGACTATATTATATGTACGGCCTGTAAAATGTATATATATGTGGCATTGTGGCATAATCATTCAGTAGGCATGGGCATAATCAACTGTAGCTGATGTTTTTCTTTCTTTTCATTACAAATAATTACAATTGTAATGATTTTACATAGGCCTACTAATATTCTCATATATCCTCTTCTGCCAGACGTAGGCCACAAAGTAATGCATACATAAGCATGAGATTTGCAGATCTTAAATCTCACAACGAGGGGTGGCATGATGCATTGTGAATTTATGAGTTTGACTTTGGATATTGAATATATATTCGCCGGTGCGCAACACCCAGAGATGGGCAGTATTTGAAATACATGTATTTGAAATACGTATTTGAAATACTTTTTTGTATTTTGTAATTTGTATTTTGCTGGGATGGAAGAAATGAGATGTATTTTGTATCTAGATACTTTCAGATCTAGTATTTTCTGTATTTCAAATACATAAAATACTTTTTAATGTCATTTTACACAGCCTCAGGTTTAAACTGTAGGGGCAAAACACATAACCTGACTCCGCCAGATGGGGCAGCAGAGAGTACACTGGGTTCCCCCCTCCTGCTCCCATCTGGGAACTCTCAGGCAGACTTGATGCCCGGCCACAAAACGGCCTGGCCAATCAGCAGCAGCTAGAGGCGGGATAGCCGCTGCTGATTGGCCAGGCCGTTTGAGGCCTGGCAAGGAACGGTGAGCACAGGGCGGGCGGAGCCGTGGGGGCTTTTTACGTTATTTGCGCAGTGAGTGTAACGCTGCTCAATGGTGAAATCTTCCGCCAACAGCGTACCTTAGTGATCAGAATCAAGGACAGGCCTATCGTAGTAGACATTTCCACCACACGGAAACGCCCCCCCTTTCAAAGTGGGGGGGGCGGCGGGGGTGTGTATATATATATATACAAATTGAGTTTTTTTTTATCCTTGTGTTTGTATCTATAATTTCCAGGGGCTATGCTTAAGTTTGCGACTAAAGCCACAACACAGCCTCCCCACTGGGAGCACTGTTTATACCAGTCAGTCTGTCATACCATCCCTCCCCACTGGGGGCGCTGTTTATACCAGTCTCTCTGTCATACCATCCCTCCCCACTGGGGGCGCTGTTTATACCAGTCAGTCTGTCATACCATCCCTCCCCACTGGGGGCGCTGTTTATACCATCCCTCTACACTGGGGGTGCTGTTTATACCATCCCTCCCCACTGGGGACGCTGTTTATACCAGTCTCTCTGTCATAGCATCCCTCTCCACTGGGGGCACTGTTTATTAGCCTGGCTAATAAGCCAGACTAATATCACACAACACTGTCGCGGTATATTAGTCTGGGCTGGCTCCACTTGGATTTCATTTCCCGGGGGGCGGGTTCAAACATTTTCTCTTTGACGCAATTGGTCAGAGCTACTGTCAGTCAAAAGTCTCAAGCATTGAACGTCACTGTACCAAAGCCCGCCCATATTGCATACCGTGTCCCGATTGGTCCGACCTGTTCTCGGTTGTAGGAAAGAGGCGTGCTACTGAGCCTCGCCAGACCGTAATCCGCTGGTAGGCAATTTTTTTTTGCCAACGGCTGATTCGGTCTGGTTTATTAACCAGGCTAACTGTTTATACCAGTCAGTCTGTCATACCATCCCTCCCCACTGGGGGCACTGTTTATACCAGTCTGTCATACCATCCCTCCCCACTGGGGGCGCTGTTTATACCAGTCTGTCATACCATCCCTCCCCACTGGGGGCGCTGTTTATACCAGTCTGTCATACCATCCCTCTACACTGGGGGCGCTGTTTATACCAGTCTGTCATACCATCCCTCCCCACTGGGGGCGCTGTTTATACCAGTCTGTCATACCATCCCTCTACACCGCGGGGGCGCTGTTTATACCAGTCAGTCTGTCATACACAGACAGACAGACAGACAGACAATAAATGTTTATACCTTATTCTGCTCTGTTTGTCTACTTAAAACTGTTTTAAACTGTTTCAAAACCCCCCATTTTTTCATGGGGGGCACCCTTGCTACAATCATGCTTAGGGCCCCTTGGAGGCCAGAATCGGCACTGCATGTGCACATCTTGTTACCGGGGAAGACCGGGGGGTTTTCCAAATCACTGAATGCTCCTTTAATTGATAATCTATTCATCTTAGTCATTAGTATCTTGTTTACTTATCTTGTTTTTTATTGTTGGTTTAAATGTAAATTGGTGGTAGGCCTAATCAATCAATCAATCAATCAATCAATCAATCAATCAATCTGAAAATGTATTTTCATGTATTTTCAAAATACAAAATACGTATTTGTATCTCAAATACATTTCTCAGACCAGTATTTGTATTTTGTATTTAAATACATTCTGTGACCCAGTATTTGTATTTTGTAACAAAATACATTTTCAATGTATTTTGCCCATCTCTGGCAACACCTCTGAATGTCAGATAATTGCTCGTTAATAGATTGATTGATTCCAACTGCTGCCTGCACAGACAACAAAGTCGCGTCTCCAAAGTTTGCCACTCTTGGAGGTGGTCCTCAAAAACGCCGTCTCCGTCTGGCAGAAAGGCAGATCGGCTAAATACTTCCCCGGGTAACGCAGAATACGACCTCGTCTGGACACCACCTGAGAGTCTCGCCCTATTAATAGACTGGGCGGTGGTCCTGGAGTACCTTTTTCAGACACCAGATGGGGGTGTTGGCGGTCAATGAGTTAAGACGTAAATCGTTTGCCAGCCAAATCTAAGTATGGAGTTTAATGTTTGTTTAGAGCAGTAAATGACGACGCAAGACATCATATGGCCAATATAAATAAGCCTACATCTTGCGCCCCTCCCTTCACACGAGTGTGATATTGAATATATATAATCAAATCAAATGTATTAGTTCAGTTGACTGTTGTGCAGCAACCCTAGTGAAATGTGCTCTGTAGAAGTGTGTTTGATTGGCAGGTGCTTACTCCAGGAATCCAGGCTTGTGTTTGTGCTCTATGTGTGGCCCGAACTGGATCTGTGCCTGGATGCCTCCGAACTCACCCGCCTTGTCAAACGACACGGGGTGAGAGCCGTTCAGGATGTCATCCCGGGCCTGAAACGCAAAAGGGAAAGACAGGCTTTCATTAGTATGTGGGGAAATAAATAGTTACGTTCATACACTGCACTGCAGCACGTCCTCTCCTCCACTCCCCTGCCTTCCCACACACAAACACACGTACAATCTTCTATCAATATGCTGATGAAGTATTGACATTCACATATCATGCCCGGTAAATAAACAGCAGCTAAGTGACTTTCTGTGAAATTATGTTCTATGGCATTTCCCTCCATTCAATAACATCACCTTCATTATAGTTCTCTCTCTCTCTCTCTGTCTGTGTGTCTCTCTCTATCTCTGTGTCTGTGTGTGTGTGTCTCTCTCTCTCTCTCTGTGTCTGTGTGTCTCTCTCTCTATCTGTGTCTGTGTCTCTCTCTCTCTCTCTCTGTGTCTGTGTGTCTCTCTCTCTCTCTCTCTCTGTGTGTCTCTCTGTGTTTGTGTGTGTCTCTCTGTGTCTGTGTGTCTCTCTCTGTGTGTCTCTCTGTGTCTGTGTGTTTCTCTCTCTCTGTGTCTGTGTGTCTCTCTGTGTCGGTGTCTGTGTCTGTGTCTGTCTGTCTCTCTCTCTCTCTCTCTCTCTCTCTCTCTCATGGATTGCCCGTCCAAGCTGGAGACACCATGGCGACATAGATGCCCCTCATTCAGAACACTGTCGTAAAATTTGTAAGCCACATCTCCAGGGCCACAGATACAGTATACTGAGGACAACGCAACACCACTCCAGTTGCCCTGGCTAATCTCACTACTCTCCAGCCTCCCCTCATTTGAGTACGAGATACTTAACTTAACTGCTTCACTTATTATCGTTATTGGACTCATTTTCTACTTAGAAAACGCAATGAACCAGTTTCCTACTGACAGGAACCATTACGGTCACGGCCACACAGCCAACTCAAGGTACGGCCACGGAGCCGACTTGGGGACCCAACGCAGCTCCTCCAAGGAAAACAAACAAATGAACGGAGCTGAACGTGAATCCCCCCCACCACCCACCCCTTTCCCTCACTGTATATGTTTCTTTTCCCTTTTTACCTCCATTATGATGAATTCCTGTTCTGTTCTTTGTCTATATAGAAGTGTCTATTTGTACGTCTCTAAATGTTTTTGATGAATTGAACATGGTGGACCCTATTGGAAACAAGTGTAATGCTTAATTGGGTCGTCCACTCACAGTTAACAGCCTTTGTATTGAGTTTGTGCTTGAAATGTACAGTAATTCTGTACTGTAAAACTGTTAATAAATATTTCAATCAATCAATCAATCAATGGCCTCGGTGAGGTTGTGGGCCAAAAATTAACCCATTAAAAGCACAGTAATCTCTTTTAAGCAGGTGGGAATCGAATATGGGACTCGCTTTATTGTTTATTTGGATCCCCATTAGCTACTACCTTATCAGCAGCTACTCTTCCTGGGGTCCACACAGCTGACCAAGGCATTTTGCACCCATGTGGTTTGTGCCCTAACCACTTGGCTAGCAGGTCACTCTGAACGTACTGTAATCCCAACCTTATGATAGAGGCACAAATTCTTGTACAGTAGCCTACATTGGGGTATATATTTTTTATTTTGTAACCCATTTTTCACCCGGTGCAAATTGCCTAAGCTGTAATCCTGGGCACTACTCTCTCTCTCTGCCAACCTGGGGAGAGCGCCGAACATGAGCACATGCTTCCTTCAATGCATGAGGAGTGAGAAGGCTGCTTCTTATCACCTGACAGGGGGGAGTTTCACCGGTAGGACGTAACGTGTGGAAGGAACACGTTATTCCAACTATAGTTCCTTCCATGCACCGGTTGACCAGGGGGAGGCAGTACAGAGACCAGGCTTACTGCATGGTTTTGTGAGGAGGAGGAGAGGAGAACATTTCCACACAGAAAGGCCCTTTCGCCAAACCCCAGCGGAGAGAAAACACGCCCCCAGCGTCCACAGCGTGTCCCGCAGGAATCAAACCCGGGACCTTCTAGCTGTGAGGCGACATCTCTACCGACCTCGCCACCATGCCCCTTAGACTAGACTATCTTAATTAAATATTTAACACAGCAGTAGTGCTATTTTCTTGCTTAAGAAATGCTGGCGCAAGGCCAGGGAGTCCGTCAAATCTCTGTGAACCAGTTAATTGAAACCGGGCTCCTATCTGGCCACCCATCACTCACAGCTACGTAGAAAGGAGGGCAGGACCCTGGCTGGAAAATGAAAGTGCTGCTTTTATCCCCAGGAGACCAGGGAGCCAGGGGCGTGTGTGCTACTAGGAACACCCTCCATATTAATAGGGAGAGCCCTTTGACAGAAACACACACAGAGAGAGAGAGAGGGAGTCACACGCTGCTTTCCCCGAATGACTCTTGAGAGTGTACAAATGAACCTATTCCCTTTTGTACCCTCTCAGAGTTAAATTAACACTGAGGATGTTACAGCGTAGATGTCTGATCAGGGGCTGACTGACCTCTAGTACTCTGTGGCGGTATCTCGACTGCAGTGCACCTTTTGTGTTCCCTTACGGTAGCTCCCTTAGCACATTTAGACGTTTTGGTCATTTAGGAAGACACGTATAGTCCAGACAGATGTTAGTGTGATGTCATGTGAAGTGTGGATTAGCCACTAACTCCTTTTTAGTTTTTTTAAAGATTTTTTTAAGCCTTTATTTATAGATTACAGTGAAGATAGACAGGAAACAGGGGGAGAGAGACGTGAGAGACATGCAGCAAAGATCGTTGGGAACGGGACTCAAACCCACGATGCACTCAGTCAGGACACTTATGTCATGTGCCTAGGTGCCTGGACCACAGCCCAGGCCGCCTCCACTCCCTCCTGTCTAGATCCAATCCCATCGTCAAATATTCGGGAAAACAGCGGCCCCTGTAGTCTGTCTTGAGAGACTAGTCTAGATCAGGTCCTTGAGCTCTACAGTCTACACTGTCGTTAGCACGCTGTCACGCCACAGTGCATCTACGCCGTAGGTAGACTGGGGTCCACCTATGCTTTCTATGGCATAGGCAGCTCCCGGTAGGATCCGCCGGGAGAATCTAGGCGCAGCTGCGCAACATGAGACTAATTAATTAGAGCGACAGAGAGAGAGAGGAGTGTGTGTACGTGTGTGCGTCAATTTAACAAAGGTGCAGACGATCAGAAATCAGCAGAGAGTGATCGACGTTTGCGCTACTGTATGCCGTATTGAAGTGGACTCGGCCCCAGACTTTTTTTTCTCTCTGGAAATAAAAACGTCTGGGTTTCCGAGGCTACGACGTAGGTGGTGCACCTCCTTCCCATCCTAGCTGTGCCTGTGGTTGGCTCCCACAGTGTCCGTTTGCTTGCCACCAGTTATGGGTGCCTGACGCAGTGCCCAGCCAGCCCCATCCATCTATCTATCTCTCTCTGTGATATGTGGGGGGTGGTCCGCCCATGTGACATCAAGTGCCATTAGCCGCCATCCACAGACAGCCACCTCTTGAGGTGGTTTCCCATGTCAGATTTCCTCACTTCCTCATCCCATACAAGGCATTCCACTTCCAGGCAGATGTATAATCTGGTAGTGATTAGGGATGCACCGAATATTCGGCCACGAATATTTGGTATTCGGTTCGGTTGATTTTAGAGCCGAAACCGAACAGTCAAAGAACCGGGGTTACCTTTGGTAACCTACTGTTTTGTTGTGATGACGTGATCAAAATGTAATCATGTCTTTTTCCGTTATCATATAGCTCTACAACAAAGGTACAGCCATGACAGCAAAAACTGGGAAAAAAGATATAATATTAATCATATTAGGCTATTCGGTATTCAGTTTTCGGCCAACCATTTCCTATATTCGGTTTCAGCCAAGAATTTCCCATTCGGTGCATCCCTAGTAGTGATTATTAACATCTGGATATACTGTAACTGGTAGAAATACTTACACACGATTTATAAAAACAGCTAGCAGCCTGAATGCAAGCACAATGCACCGGATAAAGGTCAGGTCGGTTTTCTCGTTTGTCAATGTTCAAAGCAATGGAAATGTGAAGAAAAGATTATTTTTGCCCACAAAATTGTCAGTAATCTTTATGGCCCAAATTAGCAGCTGCGTCAAGGTACTCCCAGGAGACCTACTGATGGCAGAAGGCAGGACACAGCTACTGTAGGTGGAACTCAACTTTTGTCTAATGTGATGCACATATTCTACGGATAAATTTAGACTTATATTATTAGTATGATTAGTATGGTTATGTCTAGACATGGCAGCAGTGCGGTTTAATTAAGATCCTAATCGTAATCATAGTCCTACTCCTATAACTGCTGTAAATATGGTTTTGTTTAAACACGGGTTGGCCGTGGTAGCCCCAATCCCCCGCCGGCGGGGGCAGAGGCTGTCCACCTCATGAACAGCTCTCAGCGGGTAAATGGGGCTGGTCAAGGTCTTAGGTTCCAACTCCGATAATTTTGATTTTCCCTCCTGGACCCCCCTGGGGTTTAAGAGGTTAATTAATTAATTTTAGTTAAGGTTAGGCTGAGTCAAAAGTCAGCTCCCATGAGGCCATGGCCCAGAGGGCAGCTCATCGTGGCAAGTTGTGTGAGCTTGTAGATTGGCTATTGCCACTATTATTAGATGTTTGTAAAATAATAAAAAGGGAACCGTTTTGGACATACAAGGTTTCCACCGAACAGCAACGATATACAAATGAAGTGAACTGGCAACTTTCTTCTAAGAGCGACTCTATAAAAAGAGGACAAAAGGAAGAGAACATACAGGTACCCCTGCACTCCCTGCAGGAACAACTAGTCTCCAAAGCCATCCATCATTTCACGTTTAGATAATTGCTTAGTGACATGTAGGTAGGAGGGACAATGGAATACATTGGGAAAGCAGAGAGTGAATGGAGGGTTTGTATTGATGCTTGTGATGCTGCCATTCTCTACAAGGAGAAAAACAAAAGGGTGATAAAAAACGTAAAACCATAAAACGTGGCCTCCAACCAATACATGATTGAATTGGCCTGTGACATGATGCGCAGCTGGCCTGACAGACTGTCGGTGGCGTCTGGTTTGCCTTGGTTGTAGGAATGATTATTTCAAAAAATATATAGTGAATCGTAGATCTACAAGCTTGTTGAGAGCTTGTAGATAGGCTATTTTCACTTCTTTTTTAATACCACCAGTGTACAATGAATTATAATGCAGAGCTAAATGATTAATCAGAGCAGTCAATTTAGTGATTCTAAAAAATCTATTAGAATAATTTTGTTGATTTGTTGATATATAGGAAGTTAATATTTGTTATTTATATAAACCCTGCTTTGCGATATTCGATTAACCTACAGTACTTAAGGCAGATAATTGCCCAGCCCTACTCGGGGTGTCTCACGTTCCTGGACAGATCCTTGGTACCTGGTAATAGTAAGTGAATGTAGAGAAGGACGAAAATAACCAATCTACAAGCCTATACATCGGCTAGAAGATTTGGTGTAGAGGGGAAAAGGGGAATTGGGGAGTGGGGATTCCATTTTGGATGAGCAGCAGAAATGTGGTCACCCACGGGTATGAATTGAAGCTTTAAATGTAGTACTTTACCTGTACATAGAGCAGATTGAGTTGCACCGGGTCGCGGGAGTCCACATTTTGATCCGAGTAGAAGAACTTTCGTCTGAGGAGAAGTGTCTCGCTCTCCTCCACACCTTGCTCCCGAAACGTTCTGCTGTGGTCCAACCAGTTCACTGGAACATACATTTGTATATTTGCATATTTGTTATATAATTACTTTAGCCCTAGGCTCCCTCAGAGTTAGTGTCGAAGTGTCCTTGAGCAAGACTCTGAACCCCTAATTGCTCCCCATGTGCAGGTTAGTCCCTTGCACGTTTCCTCCGGCATCGGTGTGTGAATGTGTGTGTGAATGAGTGAATGTAATGCACAATCCCTGTAAAGCGCCTTGGATAAAGGCGCTATATAAATGCACCATTTTCCATTTAAGGACAAGCTGCACAATACATCGGATATAGGCTATAATTGTTTTATGTGTTGACCAATGTTGGGCACATAGCCTACATGTTTTATTTGAGGTTTTGGGACTATTAATTGATTCAGCATGAAAACTAAAGCATTGTAAATACATGGATCCCTGTAAGTCAGGGTCGGACTTGAGAACTGACGTAGTTTACGGCCAAAGTCACGGTCAATTTCAAATGATGAATTCCACACGTAACGTAAGAATGGTCGGAAATGTCGGTACACTCAAAATATGAGCAAAAATTGCTTCCTGGATCTGGCCCAAAGAGTCTAAAGTTTAGACCAGGTTTGGGCAACTTTGATGATGGAGAGGCATCAAGTCCAGCTCCATTGGTTGTCTATCAGCTGCGTACTAACAAGGAATTCAAATTCATAGTTCCACAGTCTATCTGTTCACAAAATAATGAAAATACTCTGTCTAATAATAGAGTGCACTTCCAAGTAAAGAATGTGGAATTCCAAATGTTATTAAGCACTCTGAAGCTTTCAGCAGCAAGGAAACGAAGTGGTAAGTGATGCAAATGGCCTCTTTTGACTCGAGGTTAAGTGTCTTGCTCGGGATTAGGCATTCTCAAATGGTCCTGAATGAAGACGGACACATCCAGCCTCTATAAACACCATTAAAAATAGATACCGTGTCCTCGGGGTCTGAAATTAACCATCTAGCTCACCCGCCAAATCACTGCTAGATGAAACATTCTACCCCCCATCCTGCCAAAACATTTAATGTATAATATACAGAGACGTTTTTTAAGCCATGTATCATACATACAGTACATTGAAACATCGGTATCGGTTGTTTTGACCATGTAATTAATCGGCAATCGGATATCACCAAAAAAAAAGGAATACATAGAAATTGTATACACCGTCCTCAGCTATATGCACCTCAACACCTTCAACACAACCCATCTGTGCGCTCATCTTGCCAGTATACATACTCACGACCCATAATACAAATGTGGTTTGTGGTTTGGTGAACTCACACTCATCGTCTGTGTGCAGTTTGGCTTTGAGCTTCTCCATCTTCCTCTCGTCACGCAGCAGTGTCCTGTCCTTCTTCAGTGTCCCCATCATGCCCTCCTCCTTCTTCTCCTCCATCACCTCCTGGATCACAGAGTACTCCTCGTAGTTGGTGATACCTGCACGCCACAGCGGTGCATATATCAATCTCTATTGTGGGCATGTCATTATGCAAAAATGAATCGTTGCTAAAAAAGTAAATAAATACTGGTAGTCGATAGTTGCAGCCCACTGGAGGTTAAGGTGAGAGACGTCTAGTCCTGTTTAAATGGATCTATGATAAGTGGCTTTCAGAGACTCTATACATGCACGTATGATAACGGCATCCTACTTCCTACATCCTGAATTAGGACCCTCTCGAAAACGAGATACTATATCTCAATGGGGTATTCCTAAATAAAGAATTTCAAACTATCAAGGAATATCGTCTCAAACACTGGCCATGTTTTGTATGGAGAGTATAGGTTGCTGAGGTCACTGGTGGATTCTAAGTAACCCCTCAACTCTGTGGTGGTGGGCAGATACTTTAGCCCTGCAGCACCGGATCTCCCCTTAATAATACAAATACTACAATACATAGAGAGAATGCATCCTGTACCGATTCTGCTGCATATGGTGACCAGCAGCTCGCCCACTGTTTTGGAGTCGTCCACCATGATGGTTTTAACAGCCCCGTCCAACATCTTGATCTTCTGAGGTCTCTGTTTCTTCTTGTATTCCAGGATGTCCTGAAAATGAATGAATGAAAGAATGAATGAAAGATGGAGCATACCAAGTATAGAGCTCTGTGGGACCCCGGTCAACTAAGTATATATGTAAGGGATAATATCTGGCTAGACCTTCAGGGAGTGTAACCACCTCGGCTTCGCCTCGGTGGTTAAACTCCCTGTCGTGAATTATATCCCGACAATGACCACCTAGCCAGATATTATCCCGCTTATTACATGGCTAACTAACATAAATTAATACATTGACCCAAAACACAACAAAAAAAGTATTCCATAAGTTCGCGCTGGCTGCGTCTGCAGTTGCAGGGCTGGAGCGCTGTCGAAAAACAAGGAAGTGAGTTGATCAAATAGAATCCATTTTCGGGTCCTGCTTCGTCTATTTCTCGCTCAAATGTTTTCAAAAACATTTTTAAGAGCAATGTTTAGCTGTAAATGACATTGTGTGTCACTAGTGTGTGTGTGTTTACATGGCTGTCATGTTGGAAACAGCAGTAAATCAAGCGGGGCGCAGCCGCGCAGCTGGTGCTCAGAGGGTTTGATTAGGCAGCGGTCAGTTATACAGCGGAGCGGTCATTATCGACACATAATTCACCGCTGAATTAAGCGATTGACCAATCAGAATCAAGCATTCAACCAAGCCATGTAATAAACAGTTTTAATAAGTGGCTAAGTGGTTAAACAGTCTATCACGGCTGCTTCCTCACTACCATCAACCACAGGGAGATATTTTGACTGGACCCTAAATCAGTCATTATACACTCCTTATACCTTAGATGCTTTCAGTTGAACAGAAGAGCAGGAGGAACTCACATTTTTGATACTTTTGTGTGACACTGAAAAAGTAGGTTATTAATTTATAGAAAAAACGAAACGAAATGAAAAAAGCTCACAATGCAATGTGACGCATTATGAGCTTGTAGATCGGCTATATTCATTGTTTGTGTGTGACACTCTTGTATGATGAGGTATTGAGGTAAGGCATTAATACACATTTTTGGTCTATCGCATTAAATGCCCCTGTGGGCTTGCATACTGTGTGTACTGTAAGTAAGACCAACAAAGCCCTCCACATTCAAATTAGTGAACGTAGAAGTAATTTCAGATGTGGTGACGATCGTAATCCAGTTGCAGTACATTTTAAAAAGTTTGGACACTATGGGCTCCATTTTTGTCTCATCTTTCTTATTTTGGATTTAGGAGTGGGGAAAGGGTGTTCCCCCACTAAAGTTGGTATTTTGGTTACCTGTCTAAATCATAGAGTATATATATAATAGAGACTGAACTGGCGCGAAGCTCCGCCCCCCCAGCTATTCATGTCAGTGGAAGTTGCTCAGTGGCGTTTTGAAGCACCCGGAAGACTGCCGGAAGTACCGTCTCAGAACGTCTACTTCCGCATTTGACCACCAAATTTTGGTGGTCAAATGCGGAAGTGCAACGAGCGCTCAATGTTAAAGCCCAGCTGCACGGGGTTTCCCGGTCATGAATCCACGGGTCCGCCTGTAGTCCCTCCTCCTACCACTAGGGAGGAGAGCTTCAACGTTGGAAAGTCTGCCTGCCCCCTTGGTCTAAATCCCTTAAACACCTCCGTTACCCGTTATATTATGCATAGGTGTGGTTTGGGCGTTACAATAATTAAAACAAATTTAACCAATCACCAGTCTTGGCTTTAAGAGATCCCTTTAAGAGATCCCTTATCCGTTGCCCGTTAGTGCTATATTGCTTCATAGCCGCTGCCCTGAAGTCTCACTGCTGCAAACAGGCTCAATGTCTGATTGATATCAAGCCATTTCTGTGAACGTTCTCTTTTATTACTGGATTCATTGTGTGTGAATATCTGTCATTTGCCTTTTTGCATCTATGCAATTTTATTGTTCACGAACTTTTTTGTCCCTTATTATTTTGTATGACATTTTCCCCCTGTAATTGTGGTACACCTAGGCATTTTGAGGAGTTATTTCTATTTTCCATTTTGTCCTTTGACATTCTATTATAAAATGTTGGTCCTCTTAACCACCCCACTCTTGACTCCCCAATTGGAGAATTGTTTCTCTATTTGAATGACATGAATGGCTTCACTGCCGTCAAAAAAAAGAGAAGCATACTGTACTTTATTTTTCCCTGCCTAAAATATATGCTGAATAACATATTTTAAAAGTAAAATAATATTTATTGTATCAGACCAGCTAGGGTTGAAACATTGTACCTACTTAAATATACTTAAATAATTAATTATTTAATTATATAATTAATATATATATTCCTGGGAGCTGATATAGTGTGCAGACTTCCTCAATTTACAGAAAAACATAAAAAGTTGAGATATAGAGATACTGAGCGACAGCAACGATATTTAGACTGGGGTCATTTTCTAGCTTTGTAGCTGCAGTTGAAACCAGCTCAACATGGATTGTACATTTTGTAGCAGCTACAGTACAAATATCATGGTCGCTTTGTATCTTCATGTCGCTGGGCTGGCTACCATTGAAAACGAATGGTAGACTATAGCTTTGTAGCTGCCAGCATGAAGGCAGCATAGACCTGCTCAAACATTAGTATACCCATCCTGTAGACATGTGTGCTTACAGTATGTGTGTCATCTGTAATGTCTATCAAGAAGGTCACAGCGTAATAGCGTATGCATGCCTGTGTCAATGCACGTGCGTGCATATTCTCATTCAAGTGCACATGCTGAACTGTTTGACATGTGCTGCTAATGAGACTGGCCAGGTCAATGTTATTCACACACAAGCCCCCCTCCAGAGAAACTGTCGCACATTATCTGTCCTGGTTAGCCTTCCCATTGTAGAACACACACTGGCATATGCTGTAAGTGTAACCCATATACCAGGGGTCCTCAATAGGCGGACCGCGGTCCGACCACCTCTCTTTTTTTTACTTGACAAAATAAAAGTGTGCCTCAACACAATACCTCTCATTTGCTGTGAATTTTTGGAGGGGAATATTTGTGAAACATTTTATTTCCATACTCTGCACCCCAGTATCGGTTGGTTGGGAGGGGATCCGATTTGTATAAGCTTGTCTTGGTGTGACTGTACTAAAAAATATAGAGCCCCGCTCTCCGCTGGCCGCTGCGTGGCCCGCGCTGCGTGGCATGGGACCGGACCTTAGTCTTTTTCAAAAAGTATTAGTGGACCTTCAGCATTTCTAGTTGAGGACCCCTGCCATACTGTACACTTAAAGCTGCCGTTTGGATGAATTTTACGTTATTGCAACCGATCTAGCAGTGTTTCTCAAATGAGGTTACATGTACACAGATATACTACAGGGGTACTTGAGAGAAATGTATTTGACTATCATTGCTGTCGGGTACCGCACTATTATGACGAAAAGAGAGTTGAGCCAGAAGGCAAAGCTCTCTGTCTACCAAGCAATCTGCGTTCCTACTCTCACCTATATGGTCATGAAGTGTGGGTCGTGACTGAAAGAATAAGGTTGCGAATACAAGCGGCCGAAAGGAGTTTTCTTCGTCGGGTGGCTGGTTCAGTATCTCCCTTAGAGATAGGGTGAGAAGTTCAGCCACGCGAGAGAGATTCGGAGTAGAGTCGCTGCTTCTTCGCCTGGAAAGGAGCCAGCTTAGGTGGTTCAGGCATCTGGTTAGGATGCCTCTTGGGTGTCTCCCTAGGGAGGTCCTCCTATACTTGATCATACTAGCGCCATACAAAAGCATCAAAAGCAGCAGATCCACAAGCTAAAAATGTGGCTACTTTTCATACTGTTGAATTTGAATCCTGAAAAGTATGAGTTTTTGACATCATCAGTGTGTGCTGATCTATAGTGTTAAAGAGAGCAATTCACTTTAAACACGTGTGGGTTCATTTTAACGTCTACTCTGGCTTCTTGTGCACCCCAGACAACTAATCTAAGTTGCTTGAATGGATATTTAGATATTTGATATTAATTTGTTCAGACTCCTATATGTCCATTCACGTTCCTGTTTCTGGTGACTAATATTGTCCTTCTATTGCATAAGGCGCCCTTCATTTATGCTTTATATAAACAAAAGTGTGTATTTACCCCGTTGCGGAGCATGTAGTAGTCTAGGGTCCTGCCAGACTCCAGCCAGATGCCTTTTCTGGGGTCTTCATCAGAGAGGAACAAACCGTAGTCTGACGCTGTGTAAACAAAACAATCAAAAGACAGTGAAGAATGTTCTCCTTGAATAGATTTGATTATAAATCACTCAGTCAGAATGTCTCCACAGGGATTAATTAATAAAGAAAATCATCATCGGATTCACACGCCAGGTTTCAAGCTGGAGGATCTGATAATTTTGCTACTATTAGTATGATCAAGAAGGGCATTAATTACAAAGAAACACAAACAGTTTAAATATGGAGAGAAGGATATTCTCCTCAATGCTGGTGTTAAGGACAGAGGAGGAATGTCACACCACACGGACAATTAATCACTTTCAAACAATTTATGTTACACATCGTATCTCCGCATTTTCAGTTTCTTCAAAAATGTATGTAATACCCTACTACTACTAAAAGTTTTTAAAATAATAAAAAAGGAACAGTTTTGGACATACAAGGCACAAGGACAAAAATACCAAGTTGTGGCTTCAGAAATGCCCTTAATTGAGTTTTAATATCACACTGTACAAAATGTATTTTATTAGAGCTTTTGGCAACACCTCTGGTAGCTCCATTGTCTCTACAGAATCTGTCTATGGTCGGTGAGAACTGCAATTCCGATGAATCTGTTATTTAAATGACTTGTTTAATTGAAAATGTTACACAGTATGACTTTGAGCCTGATTTAGAATTTGTTGCATGGCAACAAAGCACAGTAGAGTATAAGTGGAGCATTAAGGCTCATACATAGTCTGGATTTCCGGATTTCCGGTGACCACCGAACTACAACATGACGTCACTGAGCCGCGGTGAAGAGCAAACCACCGCCACCGCCCCAGCCCTTCTCTCTGTTTTTTACTCACCACCGCTCAACGTTATTTCAGCTCCGGTGGTCACCTAACCACCGGAAATCCAGACTATGAATGAGCCTTTACTGTCATGGGTCATGTGTGTAAAGTGCATGGTTGTCGTACCCTGTCCGGCCTGCGCCTCGGGGACCCTCTCTCTGATGATGCGGCATGCGTCGTAGACAGCCGTGGAGGGCTCAAACTGCATGGTCTTCACCACGTTGCACTGGCGCACGCAGATCTTCAGAGACAACGCCACCATCTTGGCGGGAGGTGTGGTGGGGGACAACTACACCTAGAGGCAGTAAAGAGAGGAGAGAGAGAGAGAGAGAGAGAGATGTTAATATAGATCAGTTGTTCTGAAACATTTTCCCGTCAAGGAAGATCAAGATCTGGCTTTTTTTTATATAGCAAAATATTATAGGATAAAGTGGTTACATTTACTTTGATGCTGTATTAACTAATTTAGCTGGGGGACCCCGGACCCCACTTTGAGAGCCAGTGTTATAGAGTGAGTATATACTCAGTATTAGTCTTGCACTTGCTGGTGAAACCTGTTGACTGTGATAAATGAGACAGCTGCTGGAAGAGAGAGATGTGAGCCGACCTTTCCCAAGGTCACCCGCTAACCAGCATCACAGAGAGAGAGAGAGAGACTGGGACCATATCTCATAGCATAGCAGTGAAATACACTACTCAAACAGCACTTCACAACACAGCTTGTGCAACACTTAAAAACCAAGCCTTTCAACTCATTCCTTTAAAAGAGGCATTATTTTTAAAAGGTTTGAATCAGAATACCATTTTGTGTATATTGCACTATATAAATTCCAGTTAATTATTATTAACTGAGTGGGTGAAATAAACTCCTCTTGATCTTGATCTCTATATATACCCAGCAGGAACCTCTTGTTATGCTAAATAACAAGAGGTTGTAAATAGAATTTACAATGTAGGCATTTAGCAGACACTCTTCAGAGCGATTTAACAGTAAGCAACGTAAACACAAGGTACTGTAATACATCAGAACACATGCATAGAAATAGTGATCTACTGTAGGACCGTAGGTAAACCAAGAACCTATCAACTGTCTAAACAGTAAAATATCCAAAAAATCAATAATCTGTGCATTGAAACTATACACACTAGAAGGATGCAAGGTCTACAAATGAGCCTAAATGTAATTTAGACAAATGAGTCTAAATTACATCTTAGGCTTTGCATAAGCCTGCAAGGTAGTCGAGGCTAGGGGGAAGTCTTCAGATTAATAAAATACAATAGCGTTATTTGTGTCAATTAAACAAAACCAACCCAGCTTACACTGCTGTGATTCAGTCAGCGAGAATAAGGCACAGGCGGGGCTAGGGAGGGGGGGGGGGGGGGGGGGGGGGTGGCATCTGTCGTAGGGTGCCTTGGCTTTGAGAAGGTAACCTCGCAAACAGAGCCCCCCCTTGTCTAGGGCCAATCAGAACACAGAGTCCTTCTCTGCCAGGGTGCAAAAGGTGAAGGGGTCGGGGTGGTCCAGGGTGGAAGTACACAGACGGCCTTCTCCTCTGTGCTACTGACCTCTGAACTGTGATAGGGATGCACAGAATGTGGCGACCATGTGAGATGTGTTCACGTACCGGGGTGAACAGTACGCTGCAGTACAGCGAGATGCAGTGACAATCCACCGCACTCGCTTGCCGGCTGACAAACGTTACTGTACCTCCATGTACTCTATGTAACCCTGATTAGACTTGCAAATAATATGCTATGTATAGTATTTTTTTTTATATACAGTACAAGCTGACAACGTGCTTGTATGATTGTCAGTACCCAGCAGTGTTGCCCGGGTTATTGCGTGGGTGAAATAGGCTCTCTCTCTCTCTCTCTCTATCTCTCTCTCTGTCTCTCACTGAGCAATCTCTGCTCTGACATCACAACAGAAACGTTGGATAACAATTCTAATTCGCACTGATGTTGTGGATCTCCATATATGGGCAAATTTGTCCAGACACAGACAACTTGAACTCTATACTTAGAAGAAATTGTGTTTGTGTGTGTGTGTGTGTGTGTGTGTGTGTGTGTGTGTGTGTGTGTGTGTGTGTGTGTGTGTGTGTGTGTATGTGTGTATGTGTGTATGTGTGTGTGTGTGTGTGTGTGTGTGCGGGCGCGTCATTTTCTTTCAAAGACTTAAGTTGTCACAATAACCATTTGCAATCACAATTTGGCTCAGGACCAGTCGTCCTGTCTTCTCTACTGTAACTATACTTTTCAAAAATGTCTTAACATAATCGTTAGAAAAGCAAAGCAAAGCTGAATAAAATGTAGATGTTTGAAAAGGTCTTTCTAACTGCATGCAGCAGCTGGAGCCACTGCAGTGGATCCAGACGATAATGGGCTGTGGGTGAGTGCTGGGTCCAGGCTGCGGTTCAGTCAAGGACTGGTACCCAGTCTGGCATGTTGACAGCAATGGGAGTGAAGAGCAGCTTTCTGCACATTACCAACCATCCATCAAGCTGTCAACACCTACTCTACTACAGTTTAAAAGCAAATATCCTCCCAGAGTCCCACCTTGTTCTACTCTACTACACTTTAAAGGGGAATGTATCCTCCCAATACCTTCAACACCCAACTCTACAACTTTAACCACTTAAACCCCAGCATCCGTATTGTGGGGAAAGCTTAAGTAGAAAAAATCTGATTTTGTATGATTTACTAAAGACGAGACAGTGCGTACCATTAGGTGCATGTGCAAGGGAAGTCCCATAGCATTAAGGAGAACTGCCCAAAAGCAAGCAACAAGACGGCAAAGACTGAAACCACTGACACTATCTAGAGATGTAGTCTACCCCAGAACTGCTATACTTGTTATGTTTATTTTATTTGGCGGTCAAGAGGTGCGCACACATGCACTAGTCGGCTATTTCAGCAGGTGCTGGATCAGAATATATAACACTAGAAGAAGTGTGTTTATTTATTTATAGCTATATGTTTGGGGGAATAAAGACTGTGTACGGACATTCTCCTTCTCCAGAATTTTATTTGACATGGCTTTCACAATCACATTGGACGAACCAGGACATCACAATCACATTGGACGAACCAGGACATCAAAATCACATTGGACGAACCACGACATCACAATCACATTGGACGAACCAGGACATCACAATCACATTGGACGAACCAGGACATCACAATCACATTGGACGAACCAGGACATCACAATCACATTGGACAAACCAGGACATCACAATCACATTGGACGAACCAGGACATCACAATCACATTGGACGAACCAGGACATCACAATCACATTGGACGAACCAGGACATCACAATCACGTTTGGACAAACCAGAGGCATTGTTTAAGTTAATTTCAACACTAATAGAAACACTAATTTAAATCGTAGTCAAATACACATAGTGTGGAATGTGGATAGTGGGTATATGCGAGTCTTTACTCTCATACTGTCTATTAACATAAGCCTTTGATGCAGGATAAGGATAATGATGAGCCGGAAGGCATATTGTACTGCACTGTAGAAACGTATACCATGAACTACACAATGGATGCTATACGATATGGTGCAGTGTGTGTGTGTGTGTGTGTGTGTGTGTGTGTGTGTGTTGTGTGCGTGTGTGCATGTGCGTGTGTGTGTGCCTATGTAAAATTGACTAATACAGGCAGACATGCTAGTCACCACAATGTATATCACACAGCACAAATGACATAGGAGGTGAATATTACAATAACATGGCATGCCTTTTTGTTTGATGTTTGGCTATCGTCACTTGAATTTGTACATTCATTTGTTGGCTTTGCTTTGGCAATAAGTACTTCATGCCAATACAGCACATGTGTATTGATCTGAGAGCTACAGAAATAGCCAAAGGGAAGAGGACAGAACAGGAGCTGGGGTATGGATAAATAGATTGAGAGGGATCTGCTGGGAATGACCAGGCGTAGTTACAGTAACACAGCCCTTCATCCTAATGACCAGGCGTAGTTACAGTAACACAGCCCTTCATCCTAATGACCAGGTGTAGTTACAGTAACACAGCCCTTCATCCTAATGACCAGGCGTAGTTACAGTAACACAGCCCTTCATCCTAATGACCAGGCGTAGTTACAGTAACACAGCCCTTCATCCTAATGACCAGGTGTAGTTACAGTAACACAGCCCTTCATCCTAATGACCAGGCGTAGTTACAGTAACACAGCCCTTCATCCTAATGACCAGGCGTAGTTACAGTAACACAGCCCTTCATCCTAATGACCAGGCGTAGTTACAGTAACACAGCCCTTCATCCTAATGACCAGGCGTAGTTACAGTAACACAGCCCTTCATCCTAATGACCAGGCGTAGTTACAGTAACACAGCCCTTCATCCTAATGACCAGGCGTAGTTACAGTAACACAGCCCTTCATCCTAATGACCAGGCGTAGTTACAGTAACACAGCCCTTCATCATAATGACCAGGCGTAGTTACAGTAACACAGCCCTTCATCCTAATGACCAGGCGTAGTTACAGTAACACAGCCCTTCATCCTAATGACCAGGCGTAGTTACAGTAACACAGCCCTTCATCCTAATGACCAGGCGTAGTTACAGTAACACAGCCCTTCATCATAATGACCAGGCGTAGTTACAGTAACACAGCCCTTCATCCTAATGACCAGGCGTAGTTACAGTAACACAGCCCTTCATCCTAATGACCAGGCGTAGTTACAGTAACACAGCCCTTCATCCTAATCGAAGAGCAGCCCTCAACCCAGATTGGCCCGTAGAGCAGCCTTCGACCAGTGGTGGAAGAAGTACTCTGAATTGTTTTACTTAAGTAAAAGTACTAGCAATACCACAATATAAATATATGCTCATATATGTCAAATTATTGCAGTGGAGTAAATGGTACAATATTGGTATAATATGGTATAATATATGTGAAGTAGACTTATTGAGAAATGGAAATTGACAAACAAACTAAAAGTACCTCAAATTATACTTAAGTACAGTACTTGAGTAAATGTACTTAGTTACTTTCCAGTTTCCACCACAGCCCTCAACCCTGATAGGCTGGTACGTACTGTAGTAGAGGTGCTGGAGGATACACAGAACTGGCTCAGTAGTGGTGCTTTACACATCGACAGACCCAGTTTCCAGCAGATTGGCTCAGTCTGCCCTTAGGGCACGTTTTATACAGACGGAAAACAAATGTGTTGCTGCTTGGTGTCTGCACTGCAGTGAAGATTATTCACCACTTTCAAATGGATTACAAATAGATTAGTTCTTCAATGCCCACGTCTCCAAACATTTAACCACCTACAACCTCATTTATACTAGTACGTTTTAACACAAACAAAATAGAGCGTTCCAACATTACATTACGTTGTGAACTTGTAGATCTAATTATTTAATTGCATCTTTTAACAACATGGCTCTGTAGGTTAACCTAACAAATTCGATGTCTGTCTGTCTGTCTGTCTGTCTGTCTGTTCAGTGCTAATCTCACAAACCACTGGAAACACGCCACAGAAGTTGTATACTTTTTGAAATATTTAACTTTAGTTTTGCAATGGGAATCAATAGGCCATGAAGTACAGGACACACACGGCGTATCCCACGTGGATCTGGAGATCCACTGAAAATGTGTGAATATTTGAAGACTGTTATGGATACCAGGTTGAAAGTTGTTAAAAAATGCCCTTTGCCTCTTCAAAGCCAACCTAGCCCTCCGGTGAAGAGGCTCATCTGACCATGAAAATACAAACCAGCCTCATCGTATGACACTGTCTTTCTTTCCAACACCATGCATGGCCTCAGGCTAAAAACATCATCGTATTGGTTTCAAAACTAATTTGCTTGTACAAAGAAAAACTGAGTTCAAAACGTCCAAGCGCAACTCAAACTTAGTACTTATATTATACATTAGTAGTATGCTACTGGGTGCATCATGGACTACAAAAGGGTCTTTTACTCACATAATGTCCTTCAGGTACAGCAGGCTTTGTCAAGATCTGATACGTCATTTCAATAGAAACCCACAGACTACTATTGTGTGCATCATGTGGTGTTTTCAGTGAGAGGGTGCTCTTCTGTGAGTGAACCTGGGACTTCCGAAGAAGAGTACACCCGGAAATAACGTGATGGTGTGTGTGTGTGTGTGTGTGTGTGTGTGTGTGTGTGTGTGTGTGTGTGTGTGTGTGTGTGTGTGTGTGTGTGTGTGTGTGTGTGTGTGTGGATTGTGACCCCAATCAGCTGCAGGGGTCAATGGGTCGTACTACAAACAGACATTCCGTACTCCAGACAGACATACAGACTTGCATACACACACACGGCCAGTCACTGGAGCTGTTGGGCACCGCTCGAATACGCTGGCAAGGGCTAGGGTTTTTCACAGGCTTACAAGAGAAGTGCTCATTTGTCCCAGAAGAAGCCTTTTTTTATTAGCATTGATACTATGATCCATTTTCTGTGATGTATTTATATCATGATCTATTACCAGTGCAGCTTCTGAATCATAACTAGGCCGGTCCACTGTTTCTGACTTGTCATGCTGCAGGGCTGAACTATGCAGGACTACCCATGACATATAGTCATATACCCTTGGCTGTTATGCGTTAAGTCAAAGTGTAATGCTCAGGGACACTTCAACACAGACCAAGGCCCAGACGGAGGTGAACCGGCAACCTTCTGATTACTACTGTATACAGTTAACACCTTGGAGGTGCAGGATGGAGATCACCGTCAAGTTCAAGTGCACGGTCATTTGCCCGAGACGGAGATTGATTCATCTCTGTCAAATTGGTGCTATGAAAACTGATCGCATCGCTCTACAGCCTAGAGGCAATCCTCGGTGTTGCACAACAGTTACACACACATTCACAACAACATCCGATCCGTCGGTAAAAGTGGTCCGAGCGCTATAAACGATGGGCACATTTTATTAATGGATTAAATATTAAATAGGCCCGGGCCCTCAAGGTGTTAATAAGACATCACAATCAATTTACTGAGATGTAGGGGAGTAGAAGTATCATATATTGAAAAATGGAAATTGTCAAACAAACTAAAAGTACCTCCAAATTGTACTTAAGTACAGTACTTGGGTAAATGTACTCAGTTACTTCACACCACTGACTGCACATATTGTGAGAACCGGGGCGTGGTGGAGATGCAGGACACATGGATGCAGCCAGCGGAACACGAAAAGAGGAGAGAAGTGAGCCTTCCATTGGATGGCTGCTGATTCCGTCCATAAAGCTACATGAGTTGAATGAGCATCGCTCCGTACTAGCTTAACTCGCTTCGGGCTCTTATCTCCAGTTGGACACTGGACCGTGACCCGCTCCAAGAGAGCTGCTGTAGAGGGCCAGCCCACTGCACCAGACTGGTGTGTGTGTGTGTGTGTGTGTGTGTGTGTGTGTGTGTGTGTGTGTGTAAAATTCGCTCCAATACCAATACCTTACCTCCAATAGGCCCACTAGGAAGACTAGTGACTAATCATTACATGTGGCTCTTATTTTGAAGAGGAAGTTATGCACTTTCCCAAAGTTACGTGGCGTATGACGTGTCACACAGCTGGATGACGTGTCACACAGCTGGATCACTGCTAACGGATGTTCACGGGAGATACAATATATCAAACGTCACACATTCCGACAATTAACACTTCTGCAGAGGATACACTAACATTCCAAAGGAAAAATGTAGTTTTGGGACGCGAACGATTTCCAGGTCACGCTGGAGGATGGAGGATGCAGAAATTTGGTTATTGGAATTTGGCATATGACACAGACTATGACTCTCTGATTATGACTTATGAGTACAGTACGCTACAGTCTGGAACAGTATGGTACAGTACGGTACGGTGCGGTACAGTACAGTACAGTACAGCCTGTTACAGTACAGCCTGCTACAGTACAGTATGGTACAGTACACTGGCCACCGTGGCGCTAGAGTGAGACCGCCCGAAGGCCGGTCAAATTCTAGTCCATTCTAATCAGAACCAACCCTGGGAGGTACGCAATTAAATTAAATAATAAAGTATAAAATAACTATTTTAGGAAAACATTTTAAATAGAACTCAGGTTTAGTACTCCTGAGTAGGGCCCAAATTATGTTCCAAGAACCTGACAGTATATGAAACTGAGTCATAGCATATGCTTCACGGCACAGTTCAATAGTTCTTGTATTTGAATAGAGCCATTTTTCTATGCCTCTAACTATACAGTACAGTACCTCTCTGATTATGCTCCTGTGATTACTGGCAGCTCAAAGCGCCTCGTATTACTGCCGCTGTCAGGAAGTAATCAGTACTAATCACATAACTCCATATGACGCGTTGTGAGTGTGTATATCTGCTATTTTCTGCCGAGAGCGCTGTACATAGGTGATGACTCTCGGGGTCAACTGAAATGTCACGATGGTGCCAGCCCTATGGACTGGCACACCATCCCTCCAGCCCTATGGACTGGCACACCGTCCCTCCTCCAGCCCTATGGACTGGCACACCGTCACTCCTCCAGCCCTATGGACTGGCACACCGTCCCTCCTCCAGCCCTATGGACTGGCACACCGTCCCTCCTCCAGCCCTATGGACTGGCACACCGTCCCTCCTCCAAGTCCCTCCAGCCATGATATTTACACCCACACTTCTATTAACAGCTCAACCGTGTGCCATTACTAAAGCACTTGGATTGTCTCCGTCACATTCAGTTACTCATGCAAATACGTGTTCACACACGTGCATGCACGCGCGCACACGTGCAAGCACACACACACACACACACACACACACACACACACACACACACACACACACACACAGCAGAATGTGAGAAACCACTAGAGCAATTAGTCACCTGGTTGGTGGTAGAAATGGATGACAGCATACATACCTCCCGAGTGACACTCTCTCACTGTGTGTGTGTGTGTGTGTGTGTGTGTGTGTGCACACACACACACAGTAAAGTTCTCAGTGTTCATTTAAGTCTGAGACCATTAAATGGATCCACACAGACCCCTGTGGGTCCAATTAGCACAGAGGAGTTTGATGTGGGAGGTGTGTTGTGCCTGGTAAATGGCTGAGAAGGCCAGACGGTCTGGACAGGTGTTGGCAGCAACATCAATGTACTGTACATTTCACACAGAGACGACACACACACACACACACACACACACACACACACACACACACACACACACACACACACACACACACACACACACACACACACACACACACACACACACACACACACACACACACACACACACACACACACACACACACACACACACACACACACACACACACACACACACACACACACACACACACACACACGTTTAGCCAAGCCTCTCTGTGATGTTCTCTCTGCGATGACAACCACCCAACTCGCCCTCCATCCCAGTGGGTCTCAAACCTTTTTCATGTCAACGACCCGCAAATTAATATTTGAAAAAGGACCCCAATCGGGAAATACTTTGAGCCAGAGACCACCATCTAAGTTTGTGGAAAAAGCAGATCTACAACCTCAAGCACCTTGGATAAAGGCGCTGTATAAATGCACCATCTATTGTGTAGATCGGGTTTTTGTGTAGAGTGCAACAAAATAAAATAAAAAAATCAAATCAAAGATCAAACCTACTAGAGATGCTCCGATCAATCGGCCACCGATTGGTGCAGCCGACATTCACTCCAAATGACTCGATTGGTGATCGACAATCGGCAATTTACCCTATCTGGAGAAACCATCTTTAAGTGGTATAAATGTCAATCAGATATATAGTATAATATCATTTTGCATCTTTGTGACAGGCCTAAACATTCTCCCATTCCTCCCCACACACACAGGAACAGTTTTGACATGGGTTTTGACATAATCATTTTGGAAATATTCAAATTTTCTCCTTACGCACAAGAGCGGTATCGGCCGATCATGAGAAAAACAATCGGTGATCGGTCCCAAAAAACCTCATCGGAGCATCCCTAAAATCTACAGTACGAGCAGTGTAGATTTTAAAATGACAGATGTCATTTAAAGTGGTTTTGATGCTGTATTTTGCTGGGGACCCCCTGGAACCCCATTAAGGACCCCTGGGGGTCCCCAGACCCCACTTTGAGAACCCATTGCTCTCACCAATACTGTGAATGTTGGTTTTATTTTCTCTCTCTGAAGAAGTGTTAGTGTCTTTAGGTCCCATATAGTCAGAGTCCTTCCATCCTAACTGTCTATCACTCCCACATTCCATGTTGTTCTGTTAAAGAGGATGCTAATGTTTACATACTGTATGAATGTTAAAGAGGCTATATGTTTTGTTTACCGTACATATACAGTGAGAAGACCATTGCGTTGCAACTACGACAGCTGTATTCAGTTACATGTTGCCATGGCTACAGTACAGAGGCTGCTCTTGGCATGCCTACTACTGTACTGTGGTTACAGTAATACCTACTGTAATATCTGAATAATGGATGTATAGCTTCAGTAAATCAATTGAAATATCTGAGTAATATACAGTATCGTAATCTACTGTACCGTGGCTACTTGAAAATCTGGCAAGCGTTTGCGGCCCACGCGGCTAAATTAGTTACGGTAAGTTAGCCATGTGCATTTTCAGAGCATGTTTACTTTAATGATCAATCAATCAATTGTGTTCCGGCTTGGATCAATGGAAGTAATTTGTTCCCGTCTGGAAGAACAACTATTGAACACTAGTCTTTTGTGTGTTGGTTAAAAAAATATTGAAGCAATGGAAAGAATTAAAAAGTGCTTCGGCGAAAACCTCCCAATTCCATTGGATCTGCCAAACCAGCTAACTCCACCCATTTAGTAATTTCCTGCAAAATGAACATTTATGAGTTAGGTGGTTTATTCCAGATATTATACTTGCACTGTATTACAATGAAAATATTTGTTATAAGGTTTAAAATAAAAAACAATTACAAACTACACTATACACTATTGTTTTAGCATATCATTAATATTTTAGTTTTGTTGCCCACACAAACGGCAGCATCCGTATTGTGAGGAAAGCTTTCGATGAAAATAGCCCACCGACACGTTGCGAGCTTGTCGATTTTCAGCAAAAGCTTTCCTCACAATAACAGACAGACAATACGCTAGTAGAGAGCCCTGAGGGACCCCGGTAATATCAACCATATATGAGATGATGAGATGAGATATACTTTATTGTCCCACGAGGGGAAATTTGTCTTGGGCAAAAGTGCAAATAGTACATTGTTTAAAACACACGTAGACAATACACAATAGCAATAGTACAATCATTGAAGAGAGTATTCACAAGGTATAGTATCACAGCGTAGAACCAGAACAAGTGTGACGAGTGCTATATGTCCAACAACTATGCTACAATGAGATTGATGTGATGCATACTTTAAGACAGACAACATGACGACCTCATTTCCCCGTCCTGCCCGGAGGTTCCCGGACACACAGCGTGCACGGGGTTAACTCAGAAATGATGCATTTACTTCCAGTATCTCTTACTCATTCAGCCATACACATTTGTATTACTATATACTTGTGAGGACGTGACAGTTCAAGTGTGTCAACTGTCAATTTTATGAGGGCCATTTTTAACCCATACCTCCAAAGCCTGAGTTATACATACAGTAGTTGAGTGGTGTGCACTGTGCATGCTGTGCACTGAAAAACAATGTCCATTTCTCAAATTGTACTATACTTGTGGGGACATCTGAACCTCACAAGTATAGTCACACACACGCACGCACGCACGCGCAACTGAGTCATGATCTTGGCTCCGTATAGCGGTGCGACCCTCTGCATAGCAGTGAGAACAGACGAACAGCGGCTTGTGTGTGTGTGTGTGTGTGTGTGCGCGCGTGTGTGCGTGTACGTACAGTAGTGCCTGCAGCATGCATGCACGTCATGTCCATATGGCGCCCATCAATCAATCTACACTGTGAAAGCCGTCCCACAGTGCTTTGGGGCTTCTCCAGTAATGCACACTCAAAACCTCAGTCTTCATTTAACTCTGAGAGGGTATGACTGTAACCAAATGGGCCTGTAAGGCAAACCAACGTTTGTCTATGTAGAACATATTTTGTCTACACAATAACTACGATGGTAAAGGCAAATTATGGAACCGCTAGAACAACCTGGTAAGTTCAGAAAATGACATTGATCACTTTACTTATAAACCAGGGAAAGACAACACGTATCCCATCACTACATCATATCCAAAAAAAGAATCTCAGATGAGGACCCCCAGAACCGGCCCGGCCGGTCTGGATGTTCCGGGGACCCCCCACACAGTAACTCTATCATTTCTCGACCGTTTTGGACGCGGGGTGGCTCGCCACAACCGGGCCGGCACACTGCGGGCGCGCTCCTGTGGGTCTGGAAGTTCCGGGGACCCCCCCGGGGGGCACCACTCAGTTCACATGGGGGTAATATTTATATTATATTACCCTTCATGGTACTTGGTTTTACTTAACCCATTTTGGGCGGGAACCCCTTTGTGTTTTAAATATATTATAATTTAGCTATTGAAAAATAGCAGATCTACAAGCTCATAGCGCGCCACCGAGTGGCGTGCTACGAGCTTGTAGGTCTGCTATTTTTGAAAAATCGTGAAAATATTTATTTCAGAAAACTGGAGGATTTAGAAGAATTATTTTAAATTTTGAGGTCAGGCATAAATGGGTTAACAGAGTTTTATATTGTGGTACTGCTAAGAAATCTGAGTACTTCTTCCACCACTGTCTGTGCTGTGCCTGCCTGGTAGCAGCCAGCTGCTGCTGGTCCTGCTGTGGCCTCACTTCATCCTACCCAGAGGCCTGTGCATTGCTGTCACTGGCAGGATGATGACAATGACACCATAAAGGAGATATTTATTACACGGGTTAGGAATGCACCTAAACACTGCATAGTTACAGTACTATGGGGGGAAAAACCCTGGCTTGTTAAAGTGTGTTAATCTTCCGCTCTGCAGGCTCTGTGTGGAACGCAGGGGAGAGGGGATGGAGTTTGACAAGATTTGCTGACAGTTTGAGGATTCAATGGAGTTAGGAGGTTCTGTCAGAAGCGATTCTTTTAACCAACACACAGGCAAAGGGTGTTCAATAGTGTTGATATATGAAAAAATAAATAAAAAGGCTGAACAAATTAGTTAGGAAAAGTTTATTTGCTTCCATAATTCAAAAAAGTGTCTAGATCTAAGTTCATTGCGCATGGAGAGAAATATTTAAAACCTTTTTGTTTTAATCTTGAATCATGGCATACAGCTCATCAGTGATCACACACACACACACACACACACACACACACACACACACACACACACACACACACACACACACACACACACACACACACACACACACACACACACACACACACACACACACACACACACACACACACACACACACACACACACACACACACACACACACACACACACACACACACACACACACACACGCACACAAATCAACCCAGCCGACTCAGCCCCGTCCGAGTTGTAACCCAATAGCACAGAATCCTAAATAATCCATCTCACCCAAACACGGTGAAATAACATGGATCGGTAATTCCGTATATACAGTACAATACTAGTGAAAGCCACGCCAATTTGGGAGTTTTTTTTCTGCTATTTCACCGTGTTTGGGTGAGATTGGGCTAAAGTTTGCAGAATGCAAAGTCTATTGAGAGGCTTTGCATGAACCACAGGGTGAAGCCAGGTCAACAGCTCATCCCAGCCAAGTGGAGAGAGAGCCACAGCTGGTCATCCTCATGCTAATGGCTCCGCCGCTCGCTTCACTTCATGCTGAATAGCACTGTGATTGGATAACTCCTATATCACTTTGGGGAGAAGAGAAATCCACCGTTTATCACCGGGAGGAACCTACACTCACCTATAGTGAGGAACCTACACTCACCTATAGTGAGGAGCCTACACTCACCTATAGTGAGGAGCCTACACTCACCTATAGTGAGGAGCCTACACTCACCTATAGTGAGGAACCTACACTCACCTATAATGAGGAACCTACACTCACCTATAGTGAATCGATCCTGCATTTCTTTCTTCTCTTCTGCTCTCACTTTACCTCTATCCTCTCTCTTCTCACAAAATACTACAAAATGATGGAGCATGCAAAACAATAAGAAACCTCTTATGTCCATATTCTAACTTTGTGTTTTTTCCTAAAGGAATGCCCTACTTGAGTAACTTGATCATACTACAAACTACAAAAGCATAAAAAGTAGCAGGTATACAACTCAAAGCGACAAGTTTTGAGCTTGTAAATCTGCTACTTTCGCTATTTTTTAAATTTGAATCTTGAAAAGTAAAAGTTTTGGACATACTGCATGAAATTTCCACCCGACAGCTAGAGACAAACTAAACTGTAAACCTGTGATGTGACAATAGAGCCGATACTGAACCTTGACGAATGTACGACATGTTTTTGCAGGGTTTCCTCCCTGCAGAAACACACAACAGTGGAACTGGAAGGCAGCTTCATTCCACACTCTTCTGAAGGGCTACACATCTGTGGGAGATGCGATGATCTGGGCGAGCCAAGAGAGCCACCTCACCCCCCTGTATTCACCATGCATGGTCTGGCAGAGACCTCTCCCGTTACGGAACACTCAACAGGCTAACCAAGGCAGAGCTGTTGAAGTTATGCTGCTTGGATGACTAAGTATTTCTACAGCAAACTGTGTGCTGTGAATGTCACCGTTGTGAATGGAAGCTGTGACAAATTCCTAAACACCATTGACTGCATTTAACAATAAGTGAATGCAACAAATAGTCCACGTTATACTGTACCTTCTATTAAAATACACAAATAGATATATGTTTTATGCTGGGGCTGCAACTAAACTAACTTCAAATGAATTGATGAATCTATAACCTCTTAAGTGATCATACTACAGCATCACACAAATAATAGCAGATCTAAAAAGCTTGAAATGTGGTGCGGGAGCAACACACTTTGAAGCTTGCCGATCTGCTATTTTTGCAATTTTATTTATTTGAATCTTGAGAAGTAACAGTTTGAGACATAGGGCTCCATTTTCGTCACCGCTAAACTTCTTTGCCTTTTTTTACTATTTTGCAAAAGAGTTTTGAATAGTTAAAATGGCCAGTCTACAAGCTCACAACGTGTCAATGTGGATTGGCTAAAAAGTATTTCAGAATAGTAAATAAAGGCAAAGAAGTTTAGGGATAAGGGGTAACACAGAGATGATATATTGATGACAATATTGTGGTTGTTTTACTCAAGTAAAATGTTGAATATAAGGACTTTTACCTGTAACACATTATTTCTACATTGTGGCATGGCAGCACTTCTTCCAGCAATGCCTCTCATGGTTCAGAAGGCCATTGTTCTCTCTGATGTTGGACAGGCCGTTTAGCAGCGCTTAACACCAGCACACTCAAACTGATGAAATTGGCAAACGAAAGCCACTCGCAGTCCATCGAAATCGAATAACACAGACTAAACCATTATCTAATTCAGCAGGAAGACGAGCGCACTGTGCTTTACCCCCCAGGACACGAGAGCTTTTAAATGCCGGTTGCATTATTTACATAGTTTAACCAGGATTTATTGGGACTTCAATGAAGTGCAGGTTCTATCATTTCTATTCCTCCTGACTGAGGACATGAAATTGAACATGTATAATGCTTATAATATCAACAAAACAGACGGCCGATCATTTGCAGAAATAAGTAAAATCACGCTTGAGTGGTGTCCAAATGGCTCTTTGCAATTAGAGAACACTTCAGACAGTGAGGTACTGTTTTTACCTGGCTGTAATTGGAATTACTCATTTAAAATAGGTAAATCATGTAAAGCTCATTTGTCAATCAGTAAACCCTGAGTAAAAAACACATCTACAAGGCTCTGAAAAGGGCATGTATCCTATAGGGACCACCATGCTCTCACACAGAGGAACAGTAGTTATTACAGTACATGAAAGTAACAATTTCACAATGTAGAAATACTCTGGTAAAAGTCGTGTATTCAAAATATTACTTGAGTAAAAAAGTAAAAAATAATGTATCAGCATCAAAATATACTAAAGGTGGCCTTACACTAGCCGATAATCGGGCATTTGAAATCTGACAGCGCCACACACTACAGGATAATCGGAGCGGGGCCGAGCAAATATCAAACATTCTTGATGTTGATCGGGCCGATCCCGATCGCGCGCGGGGGGTGCCCGATTGAGTCGGGCACCCCCCGAGCGTCAAAAATGCCCGATTATCGGCTAGTGTAAGGCCACCTTTACAGTACAAAGTGCTCATTATGCAGAATGTACCATTACACACGTTTTTACAAAAGCTGTAAGATCTTTTCTAAAATATCTGAATTTGCAAGCTCATAGTATAAATTAAGGTGTAATTAGTTATTTTAGGTTTTGTGATAATAATCAAAATCTGCAAAGAATTAAGTAATTAAGTTGTCATGTGACGGATTAAAAAGTACAATATTCGCCTGAGAGATGTAGTGGAGTAGAAGTATTGAAAAATAGACAGGGTAAAGAAAATACCTGAAATCTTGACTTAGGTACAGTAAGCATAGTAATGGAGTAAATGTACTTAGTTACATTCCAACGCTGCCAAGGAATGATGGAGGTCTGGTTCAGTCTTGGCAGGGATTCAAGTCACGTCTTTGATTATTCCACTATGAACACGGGCAAAAGCAAACAGCAAAGATGGCCGACTGATAGAGCACTCAACCATGTCCACTCCATCGACAAATCCACACCAGGTTTTTCTTTCCCCTCCTTTTCTTAAAGAAGTGTGTCGATGATCTAGATTAAGATCACTACAAGCAAAACAATAGAGAAACTTACCCTACACAGTTTAGAAGAGGAAAGTGATAGTTTGATGTTCATGCCCAAGCTACGATAAAGTCATCATTATCATCTGTTTGTAGATACAGACAGACAGATAAGAGATCATTTATGACTTCTAGATGAGTCTTGTTAAACCAGTGGTTCTCAATGTGGGGTCTGAGGACGCCCAGGGGTTCTTGATGAGTTAAGGGTCTGTAACTCCGGGAACCAAATGGACTGTTACAGGCCATTTGGTTGGACACTCTGGGAGTTTGCATCTTGTATAGTACTGTGGATTGGAGTCCCAGAGATTGTATCAAATAGGTATCTAATGCATATCAAACTGGGTGTCCTTGAAATTAAATATTGGCTTAAACATTGGCTGGCTGAGATTGGGCGGAGCCAGCGATGGAGTAAGACGCGTGTGGAAGAGCTCCTGCCAGACCTCTTTTAAAAGTATTATTTTACGGTAAAATATTTTCACTGCCGGTGTTGAAACAGTTTCAACTAGTTTTAAAACTACTCGAGAGCAGGTTCGAGTGCTACCAGTGCCTACTACAACTCGGGGGACGTAGCATGCTATGGTCCGACGGAGCCTCCGCAGATATCGATACACAGGCCTCGGGCCAGAGAACTCCTCGGAGCAGAGTGCTGCTGAGACCGGAGAACACCCACCCAGCCCGGGGGAGGAGCCGAAGATGGATGCCGCTGTGCTGAAAGCCGACATCCTTGCTGAGCTAAGAGCGGACATTTCCGCTATACTTAAATCTGAGCTAAGGAGTGTGTTTTGTGAAGAATTCAAGTCGCTTAGGGATGAGTTACAACACGACCTACAGGAGCTTAAAAACAACACGGCATCCATCCGCTCTGAAGTGGACACCATGAAGACTGCTGTTAAAGATGTGGAGGACGGCCTGTCGACTTGGACGGACATAGTAGTTCCGATGGAGGCTACGGTGGCTAACCTCGCAGCGGAGATGGAAGAATTAAAAGAGAAATGCAATGATATGGAATCGAGGATGCGTAGATCAAATATCCGCGTGGTCGGATTGGGTGAGGGGCCAGGCTCGTGTAGCCCTACTGCCATTTCTAAAATTCTGAAAGATCTCATAAACGACCAAAAAGAGTTCCTGGTTGACCGCTCACACAGAGGCCTAGCTCCAATGAGAGACGGAAAGCCACGGGTCGTTGTCGCCAAACTCCACTACGACCAGGACGCCGTTGAAGTCCTACGCAAGGCGCGACAACATGGCCCGTATGATTATAAAGGGAAAAAAATCAGCATCTTTCCGGACCGAACGGCGAGGGACGCCAAGGCCTTCGCCTCCTACAAGGATGTCAGACTCCGTCTTCAAAACCAAGACAATGTACGGTACGGGTTCGTGCATCCGAGCCGTTTCCTCATCACACTCAACGGAACCGCCACCAGGGAATTCAAAGACCCAGCGAAAGCAATGGAATATGTCAACAGGAACATCCCCACAACAACAGAGGCTGCTACTGGATCTCCTGACTCTACTTGATGTGGCTCACTCGGTTCTTTTTGCCCTCATGGCATGTACGGTAGGCCCACTGACTAGCCATATTTTCTACTTCAAGTAAAGGACACTTTATGCTTATTTTAGTTGTAACTCTCCCTCTTTGATTTCTATAACAGATTAGATGTATTAACCTCGTTTATTATTTGTATTATTTTTCTTTACTGACAGTGAGAAGGTCTAGACGAGCCTATAATATTTTCACTCTAGGAAAGGAGAGCATTGACTGACTGTTTTCTATTTAAAATTTATTTTCGTATTTTGTTCTTGACCATTCTGTTTGCACTATTTCTATACAAGATACACAATGTAATCTCGTTTTATTATTTTATTTAATGTGTGTGTTTGTGCATGTGTATGTGTGTATGTATGCTATTTCTTGGGATGGGAGGTTAGTTAGTATATTTAATGCAGTAGGCTAGGTGGCTGGGCTGCTGATATCTGTGCTGTGGGGGCGGAGGTATTGTGTTGTGCCGTCGTGGGAATTGCTCTTTGGATGGGCATCACTGTTTCAGTGGTAATTCTAGTTTGTTTTGTTTTATTTACTTATTTTTAACTAGTGATATGGGGCTTGGTTGAACCTAGCATTTTCTGTTTTGTCAATAAGTATAATACTTATATTGGCCCTACTATACTTTTAGTTCAGATAGAGGCCCCAAGAGGGCAGTGTTTGTCAAGCTTGTTTTGTTTGAGACAGTTTACAGGTTGATGTTTGAACTTTTAAGCACAGACAGAGTAGCATTGATGCGTGCGTGCGTGCGTACGTGCGTGCGTGTACGTGTGCGTGTGTGTGTGAGACCTGACTGAAATATAATACTGTGATACATGTATGCCTTAACTTTTAAGCACAGACAGAGTAGCATTGATGCGTGCGTGCGTGCGTGCGTGCGTGCGTGCGTGCGTGCGTGTGTGTGTGTGTGTGTTGCGTGCGTGCGTGCGTGCGTGCGTGCGTGCGTGCATGCGTGCGTGTGTGTGTGTGTGTGTGTGTGTGTGTGCGTGTGTGTGTGAGTGTGTGTGTGTGTGAGACCTGACTGAAATATAATACTGTGATACATGTATGCCTTACCGATATCACTGATTGTAACAAGACCTTGATGTGCCTGTCTGACTCCGTCTTGTCGCTATACTTGCCAGACGTTTACACTACTCTATTTTTATTTTGTATCTTTTTGTTTGTTTACGAATCAAAGACATTTCATGCTGGGGTTCATATACCAGCCCTCTAATTCAGTTTGGTTGGGTTTTGGTTGCACCTGGACTGTTGGACAGCTCTCATCTGCTGCACCGGCAGCATTGATCGCTAACAAGGATCAAAGCATCTATTCTAATTCATTATTTTTGTACAAGCCGTTTTTATTTTGTTCTTTCAATTGAAAGGGGGTCTGGTGGGGTTCGCTGGACACTTCATCGATCCCCTTTACCAACGCACCGCCATGTGTTGGCTTTCTTGTAAGGGTTATAGCAGTCACCAAACTCAGTTAGGTGACAAATGCTGGAGTTTTCTCAAACCAGTACAGATGTTTACTTCGGATTCATGTTTATGTGTTTTTTTTTCCTTTAATGTTCAATTGTCATCCATTTATGTTGCTGTCTTCTTTCTCTCTTTCCCCCTTTCCTTCACCCCTCTCACTCTCCTCCTTTCTTTAGAGGGGAGGGGGGGCTTTCACTCCACAATCCTCATCACCTTGAAGCACTATTATGATGGCCACTAACTCTCTTAATTTAGGTGCCAACTCTCCTGTGAGATTTGTTAGTTGGAACGTCAGGGGTCTGGGAGGCCCTGTCAAGAGGTCGAGAGTATTCGCACATCTGAAACGTCTCAAGGCTGACCTGGTGTTTCTACAGGAGACCCACATGCGAACCAAGGATCAGGTCAGACTGAAATGCCCATGGGTTGCAGAAGTGTTCCACTCCAACTTTAACTCAAGTGCCAGAGGGGTCGCTATTATGGTCCGCAAGTCAATCCAATTCAAATCTACCAAAGTTATCTCTGATAGAGAAGGCAGATATCTAATTGTTTTAGGCTCACTATGTCATGTTCCGGTTCTATTGGTTAATGTCTACGCCCCTAATTTCGACAGTCCTACATTCATGAACAAATTATTTGAACGGCTTCCCTCATTGAATAGCGTCCATCTGATATTCGGTGGAGATATGAATTTGGTTATTGCCCCTAATCTTGATCGCTCTAATCCACGCAATTTAACCCCATCTTTGATGTCTAAAACCCTCTGTGATTTTATGACTAAAATTGGCTGCATTGACTCTTGGAGATATTTTAACCCGCAGGTTAGGGAGTATTCATTCTTCTCTAAAATGCACCAATCGTTTAGCAGAATCGATTATCTTTTCATTGACTCCAATTTACTATCTAGGGTAACAGCTGTTAAATATCATCCCATTGTCATCTCTGATCACGCACCCGTCTCGTTAGATATCCAACTCTCCTCATTACCCCGTTACTCATCCCCATGGAGGCTTAACTCCCTGCTCCTATCCGATGATCATTTTAACACATTTATCTCGAATGCAATAGATGACTTTATCGCACTTAATCAGAATGAGACTGACCCAATCTCCTATTCACTTTTGTGGGAATCAATGAAAGCTTATCTAAGGGGTCAAATAATTTCTTTCTCTACTCATCTAAATAAATCCCGTCAATCCAAAATACAAGACCTCTCTAGTAATATTAAAAAACTGGATCAACAAATTGCTTCTTCTCCCTCTCCTAATTTACTCAACAAGCGTGTCGCACTGCAGACTGAATTTGACCTTATTACAACCACAGAAGCAGAGCGCCTTCTTTTACGCTCTCGTGCCACATATTACGAACATGGTGACAAAGCAGGTCGCCTCTTAGCTCATCAACTGCGTCGCCAAGCAGCTTCGAACATCATTCCCCAAATTAAGGACTCAACAGGAGCATTACACACAGATCCAACAGCCATCAATTCAATCTTTTCCTCATTTTATTCATCTTTATACAAATCTGAAGCCCCATCTGACTCCACAGAGATGCGCTCCTTTTTGGACGAGCTTAATTTCCCAACAATAAACCCTGGGGTTGCTAAAAATCTTAATGCACCACTTACTATACCAGACGTTACTCTAGCCATTAATAACATGCAGAGTAATAAGGCTCCAGGTCCAGATGGGTTCCCTGTCGAATTCTTTAAGAAATTCAAGGACAAACTCGCCCCGTTATTACATGCTGTATATGTTGAATCACTACAATCTGGCTCTCTCCCCCCTACTCTGTGTCAGGCCTCGATAAATGTATTACTTAAAAAAGATAGAGATCCAGATCTCTGCTCCTCTTATAGACCTATCTCTTTAATAAATGTGGACGCTAAAATATTAGCCAAAGCTTTAGCCCACAGATTAGAAGATATCCTACCGGATATTATCTCGGATCAACAAACTGGTTTTATAAAACAACGCCAATTGTTTTATAATATTCGTACTCTCTTAAATGTTATATATTCCGACTCTCCCAACCTAACCCCGGAGGTAGTGATCTCTGCTGACAGTGAGAAAGCCTTTGATAGAGTGGAATTTAGCTATTTGTTTGCGGTACTGAGCAAATTCGGACTAGGCGAAGTATTCATTTCATGGATACGTCTTCTCTATTCTTCACCGCAAGCTAATATTCGCACTAACGGCGTCCAATCAGCTTTTTTCTCGCTATCGCGTGGAAACCGGCAGGGCTGCCCGCTGTCCGCACTTTTATTCGCGCTCGCAATTGAACCACTGTCGATATACCTGAGGTCCTCTCAAACGTATAATGGGATAACGAGATCAGGGATAGAATTTAAATTGTCGCTTTACGCAGACGATTTATTGCTGTACATATCTGACCCATGCACGTCGATACCTCGGATCCTAACATTCCTTAAACGATTTGGGTCTTTTTCGGGCTTTAAAATAAATAATTCCAAGAGTGAATGCTATCCTGTTAATCAATTAGCACTGAAATTAACACAATCTGATATTCCCTTTAAATTGAGTCCTTCTGGCTTTAAATATCTGGGTGTAAATGTAACAAGAACAATCTCCTCTCTCTTCTCGGCCAATTTCTCCCCCTTAGTGTCTAATCTTAAAACTGATCTTCAGAGGTGGGAAAGTTTACCATTATCATTAATTGGAAGAATCAACACGATTAAAATGAACATACTCCCCAAGTTTTTATTCTTATTTCAATGCCTGCCCATTTTTCTGACAAAAAAATTCTTTAAAAACATTGATCAAACGATCTCTAAATTCCTGTGGAATGGTAAGGCACCCAGGATTCGAAAATCTGTACTTCAAAGATGCAAATTCAATGGAGGGTTGTCGTTGCCAAATTTCCAACTGTATTATTGGGCTGCACACATTCATAAGATTTCATACTGGTATGCATCAGCAAATCCGCTTTGGTGTAAGTTTGAATCAAAATCATGCACCTCATCCTCATTGTCAGCTCTACTTACTGCTCCTATTCCAACCAACCCCTCTGGATATACACGGAATCCAATTGTCCGTTCCACTCTCAGAATCTGGTACCAATTCAGAAGCCATTTTAAATTTAAATTTCCATCCGCCTCAAGCCCTCTATTGAGGAACCATTTATTTAACCCTGCTAACTCGGATTCAGGATATTCAGTCTGGCACGAAAGGGGTCTTAAATCTTTTAAAGATTTATACAAGAATGGTATATTCTGTAGTTTTGCCTACCTATCTGCTAGGTTTGGTCTCCCAACCTCTCATCTTTTTCGGTATTTTCAAGTCAGACATTGTGTTCAATCACTATTCCCAAACTTTCCACAGCTACCTCCGACTCAGGTATGGGAGCAGTTCATTCAGTCCGACCCATTTGAGAAATCACGAATATCTCAGATTTATGATAATCTCCTATCTTTAGATAGTGCCCCCAACAATAACAGGATCAAGGAGGCTTGGGAGGCTGAACTTGGTCTGACATTCGATGATGATTGGTGGGATGCAGCTCTAAGTACTTTTTACAAAAGCTCAACTTGTGCGCGTCTCACTCTAATTCAATTTAAGGTATTATTTAGAATTCATTTCTCCAAAGCCAAACTATCACGAATTTATCCCAACGTAGCAGATAGCTGTGACAAATGCCACTCCTCACCCTGTAATTTAACACATATGTTTTATTCATGTCCACTTCTGGTTAACCTCTGGAAGAATTACTTCGACACGATGTTCAAAATATTCACATTTCCTGTAAACATTTCTCCACACATTGCAATTTTTGGGGTCCCAGAAGACTATGATCTATACACTCCCAGACAGCTGGAGGTTTTGGCTTTTACCTCCCTAATAGTAAGACGCCATCTACTTCTCCAGTGGAAATCTACTAGACCACCCTCTAGTACCCAATGGTTGAGAGAAGTAATGTCCTTTTTGAAATTGGAGAAAATCAGATATTCTACCAGAGGTAATCTCAATACATTCCAAGAGAAATGGGATCCTTTATTGTTATTCTTTAATAGCCTACTAGTCCCTACTCATTGAGTGATCGCCCCCCCCTTCCCCCCCCCCCTTCTCTCTTTCCCCTCTTTCTATCCTTCCTTCTATAATTTATTCTTCTCTCTGTCTGCTTATGATTATTATTTGTACATGTTTTTAATGTTTATTGTATTCATTTAAAAAAAAATGTGATATTGTACCATGTTCTTTATGCACTTTTTATTTTATTACTTTCTGATGTCTGTTATGTTTGTTTGTGTATGAGTTTTGAAATGAAAAATTGAGTGGGCAAAGCAATTTATTCAGAAGTATTGTAAAATGTTGTCATTTCATGTGCAGTATGCCTAAACAACTAGTGTATATATGATGTGACTGAAATGACACTATATACTGTTGCCTAACCTCTAATAAAAAGATCAATGAAAAAAAAAAAAAAAAACATTGGCTGGCTGTTCAATATTGAGACGTCTATATTAAGTAAGTGACGTTTTGTGAACAAAGAGGCCAGGTGTGATGCAGCATTATGGAGTGGACACAGTGAGAGGCATTATCATGATGGGTGCAGGGATAAATATACTGTATAGGGACTCTATACATAGGGCTTGAAGATGTATGCATGTATGTATACGTATGTATGTATGTATGTATGTATGTGTATGTATGTATGTATGTATGTATGTATGCATGTATGCATGTCCGAAGGTCATGCATACAAGGTCCCTCCCCCTTTCACCCCTCGCTTACTGTGCTGCTGCATGTGACCTCAAAACACCACAATGCAATCGCCCACTCCACAAACAAGAAACACACAAACAAGGACCCATGCTTGCCACCACCAAGTGGACGGGAATACTCCAACATCACCTCCAAAAACACACATCATGCCACGCAGAAAACGCACATCACTTTCAGATGATACACGTGCCGCCAATCATAAGCGTTTCACTCGCGCTACAGCAACCCGGTAATCATCAACATGTTGCATGCGTGTGCTTCTGCAAACTTCTGTCTGTGCGTGGCTGCGTGCTTAATCGTTTGCACACCCCTGATGCCCGTGCATTGTTGTGTCTTTCTGTGCTTGCGTGCACACTTTCCAATTCTCAGTCTTATCTACATCGACGTGTGTGTGTGTGTGTGTGTGTGTGTGCGTGTGTGGCGCCCGCCAGCCAGAAATGCGAGAAATGCGAGACCAGCCGAGTTCACATTTTCAGCGTCAACGTCAACGTCATTTCAGCCTCCAGTATCATAGTATGAAACCCTAAATACAAAGGGAAGACACAAGTAAGACGCGCGAACGCAGGAAGCGAACGCAGCTCGTAAATTGCAATAACATCAATTAGAATACATTACGTACTTTCTTTTTTTTTTTTTACGTTTTTTTTTTTTTAAGTTCTCTTTTTTTAAGTTTTCTTTTTTTAATATTTTTATAATATATTTGGGTTAGGGTTCATTTTATTTTATTTTTTACGTTTTCTACTGTGTGTGCTCACTGAATTCACAATCATTGCACATAACCACACCAAGGGGTCTAATGAAGTTCTGTCGCCCCTTAAACACATGAAAAACTGGAAAAGACAAAAATCACGGCACTCTAACTATTACTGAAAAACGATCTAAAATAAAATGATTTAAGATCATTAAAGCTGGGCTGTTACCTTTCATTCACTGAAGTGACTGAAAGGTCACAGAAACTGTGCCTCTCAGAAACTGAGAGGCACATTTGTTGTGCTCTTTTGAGTCAATATAATTATATCGTTTAAAGGTCTCAGGTCTCAGTGCTGCTGTACCAATATGAGCAGTAGTGTGCAATTTACGACATCACTTAACTAGTCGCATCTCACCCGGGTGTTCATCTGCAAGATGTTGCACTGGATGTTTCTCCGGGAGTGGTTTTAAAACCCTGGTGAGCATACTGATCCCCACATTAAAACCCTGGTGAGCATACAGATCCCCACAATAAGCAACTGTTTTTAGATCCTTTTGAAATGTGTCTTGGCCTCTAACCCTTACTTATGTGGTTCACAAGTATACCTTTCGTTTTCCTTCTCCTGATCTTCTGATGTATTGTGATGTTTTTTATGTGATGTGTTACTCGACGACACTGAAAATGAGTTTGATTACTCAGTGTCATTTAAAATACAAGAGGACAGGACACAACCATCTGACTCCTACCACTAGTGGCATCTACATGTTGGACACCACCACAGTGGTTTGGTCTTTAATTAACACCAGAGGCTCTCCACCTCCGTTTTCATTATGTCATTCCTCCACCATCATCCGGATGAAGATGTTTGTGTTCAGGGGCCAAGGAGAGAAAAGCAGCTACAACAACAACATGAGTGTTTGACACAGAGACCAACTTCTGGATGAGCACGCCTTCTGCGCGGCTTCTCCCAGAAGAACGCTGCAGTCATTCAGCTTTCGTCTACAATGGATCGTTCGTCTACATATTCGGTGGCCACAGCAGGGAACAGACCTTCGGTGATCTGTGGAAATTCAATCCAGAGACCTTCTCATGGAAGCTGGTTAAGCCCAGGGGGAAAGGCCCATGTCGTAGGTTGACTATAATGTGCTGTTGCATGGTGGTTGATCGTATCATCCTTGGAGGAGGATTCAAAGAATACAGGCCTGCTGATGACCTGTACGTCCTAGACATAAGTCCTAGTCTGAAGACATTATGCAAGCTTGCATTTATTCAGTATGATCTACAGCAGTCAGAACTCGCCACATGACATCAGGTGGGAACTAGAAGCCATGATGACCAGCAGCAATAGATGACAGAGTTGTTTCAGACAACGGAACAAAAGATAGCCGTTATTTTTTACATCTTCCTTTTGTGTCTTTCTTTTTATTTGGGATTGACTGGTTGATTGATGAAGTAGTCAAAACTATTAACTTGGTGTACAGGTTGTACGTATCTTTAACAAGATGGCTAATTTAGATGACTTCCCTGTCGATCTCGGACATCATGTTGAGGACATCATATAAATGATGTGTCATATACGCACGCATGCACGTACGCACGGTTCACTGGATCTCAACCTGGGACCCCCATGGCTCCTGCTTGAGTATGTTATGGTCAAATGGAACCATCTGTCCATTTGTAGTATACTCTCCGAGTTAAATTACCACTGAGGATTTTACAGCATACAGTAGTTCCAGTCCTGGAAGTAAAAATCATATCAAGCTCACATGCAAAGGGTTGAGAATCAATGTAATCTACTGTAGACAGAAGAGCACAGCCTCATCTGTGGACTGGAGTGGTTACATCATCCGGTATGACACGTGCTGGCACTTAATTGCCCCCACAGACGCAGCCTACTGACTCTGCATGTAAATGCATATTGGACACAGTACCGTGCACACACACAGTCACACACCCGCGCGCACACACACACAGTGTATCATGCCAGTTAATATATGTATATTTATATACACACAAATTGACTGAGAAATGTACTCACTGCCCACTCTGACATCCCATTACTCAGACTACGTGACTTCATGTACGGTTAGGGATAGGGTTAGTAATGCGTGAGTCGGACCAATGCGTCGGAATAATGAGACGTTGGACTAATGACACGGCACCATCAAATTAGCCTGGCTAATAAGCCAGACTAATATCACACAACACTGTCGCGGTATATCAGTCTGGGCTGGCTCCACTTGGATTTCATTTCCCGGGGGGCGGGTTCAAACATTTTCTCTTTGACGCAATTGGTCAGAGCTACTGTCAGTCAAAAGTCTCAAGCATTGAACGTCACTGTACCAAAGCCCGCCCATATTGCATACCGTGTCCCGATTGGTCCGACCTGTTCTCGATTGTAGGAAAGAGGCGTGCTACTGAGCCTCGCCAGACCGAAATCCGCTGGTAGGCAACTTTTTTTTGCCAACGGCTGATTCGGTCTGGTTTATTAACCAGGCTACCATCAAATGGCCCTGGCTTATTGTTAGGGAAATGTTCCTTAATAAAGGAAAATCAGACCCGTCTGAACTGAGTGGTGCTTGTCGGACTATTGGCTGTCGGACTATTGGTTGTCGGACTACAGTATGTAGTCTGTTTTAACCAGCTCAGTGGCCTTGTGGTTAGAGTGTCCGCCCTGAGACTGGGATGTCGGGGTTCAATCCCCAGCCGGGTCATACCAAAGACTAAAAATGGGACCCAGTGCCTCCCTGCTTGACACTCAGCATCAAGGGTTGGATTGGGGATAAGTCCCTGCGACATACTAGCGTCATGTCCAGGGGGTGTACTTGTACATCAAGCTGCCTCACGCTACAGAAACAGCAGATAGGTTCCTGCCCTATGGGCCTCATGGCTCGGCAAGGCTACTTACTTACTATGTAGTCTGTACTGTACTGTACTGCCTCTGATCATGCACCTGTGCATGTGCTACACCGTAGTCTGTACTGCACTGTGCTGGTGTTACACAGAAAAGTCACGTAATGGCTCCTAAAAACTCAGCTTCCCATCATGCACCTGTGCACAGTGTGAAGCTCAACAGCGCCACCTGTTTGTACTCTAAACAGACAAAGGGATGGCCCCGGTAAGCCTACCAACACACCCACCGCTGGTTGATTTGGGGACAGAGAAGCCAGGAGCTACAATCCCACCCAACTCGAATATTTTATAAAACACGCTATTAAATTTAGAAGAAGCTGGTTTAATGAACGGGAGTGGGCGAGTGGCAGTTCCATATTGGAAATAACCTGGCCAGCCGGGGCGCCTGATGGAGGGGAAAGGAACTGGTCTGAATAACGTGTTCCTTCCACACGCTACGTCCGGCCGGGGAAACTCTCCCCAGTCAGGTGAAAAGAAGCAGCTTGGACTCCCCATGCATAGAAGGAAGCATGAGGTCAGTCCGCTGCCCCCCCAGGTTGGCAGAGGAAGTGTAGCGCCCATGATTACATTAGATAATTGACACTGGGTGAAAAAATGGGTTACAAAATTGTGTGATAAAACATGAAGTGATGAAGTGATGAAGTGCGAGAGAGAGAGAGAAAGAGAGAGAGAGAGAGAGAGAGAGAGAGAGAGAGAGAGATCACACTGTTCCTGCCTGACACTGCCTGCAGGTTTAGAACCGACATAAAGGATGCCGTCTTGCCCCCTATCCCCCCCCCCCCCCTCTCTCTCTCGCTCACTTTGCAGCTTGGCCATATTTCACACTCCACTTCCACGCGTCTCCTGGGTCGCCGGCGAGTGTTTGTGCGACCGTGTTAAAGGCTGTCACACCTGCAGCTGTAGCTCTATTCCACTGGACCAGTGGGGGGTGCAGACTAGAGTTCACAGGCACCGCTGTAGCTCTATTCCACTGGACCAGTGGGGGGTGCAGACTAGAGTTCACAGGCACCGCTGTAGCTCTATTCCACTGGACCAGTGGGGGGTGCAGACTAGAGTTCACAGGCACCGCTGTAGCTCTATTCCACTGGACCAGTGGGGGGTGCAGACTAGAGTTCACAGGCACCGCTGTAGCTCTATTCCACTGGACCAGTGGGGGGTGCAGACTAGAGTTCACAGGCACCGCTGTAGCACTGTTCCACTGGACCAGTGGGGGGTGCAGACTAGAGTTCACAGGCACCGCTGTAGCTCTGTTCCACTGGACCAGTGGGGGGTGCAGACTAGAGTTCACAGGCACCGCTGTAGCTCTATTCCACTGGACCAGTGGGGGGTGCAGACTAGAGTTCACAGGCACCGCTGTAGCTCTGTTCCACTGGACCAGTGGGGGGTGCAGACTAGAGTTCACAGGCACCGCTGTAGCTCTGTTCCACTGGACCAGTGGGGGGTGCAGACTAGAGTTCACAGGCACCGCTGTAGCTCTATTCCACTGGACCAGTGGGGGGTGCAGACTAGAGTTCACAGGCACCGCTGTAGCTCTATTCCACTGGACCAGTGGGGGGTGCAGACTAGAGTTCACAGGCACCACTGTAGCTCTATTCCACTGGACCAGTGGGGGGTGCAGACTAGAGTTCACAGGCACCGCTGTAGCTCTATTCCACTGGACCAGTGGGGGGTGCAGACTAGAGTTCACAGGCACCGCTGTAGCTCTATTCCACTGGACCAGTGGGGGGTGCAGACTAGAGTTCACAGGCACCGCTGTAGCTCTATTCCACTGGACCAGTGGGGGGTGCAGACTAGAGTTCACAGGCACCGCTGTAGCTCTATTCCACTGGACCAGTGGGGGGTGCAGACTAGAGTTCACAGGCACCGCTGCAACACACTTCATGCATCTGCAGCCCAGCAGTGACTGAGTCCTTTGATTCTTTTCTATCATGACCACCTTTACACGCCTGCCCTGTACACACGTGATGTTGAGCTTAACACACATCCTGTGATATCAAATTAAATCCTAAAGGTGATTGGAATTCTTTGCAATCCCACACCTTAAATAATGTCCTTATGTATAGTATAATGCACAGTACACACACACACACATACACACACACTACAGTATGTGTACATTTATTTTGCGGAAAAGAGCCATCTTGGTTGTACGTCTGTACAGCCTGTAAATAAGCTAAGAGAGACCCTAAGGCTGTGCCGTTTGTGAAACAAGCTTCTAAATAGTCCAAAATGGGTTAAATGAAGGGGAAAGTACACTGGGCTGCAAGTAAGAAATACAAATATTATAATATTATGAATAACACTTTCTTTTCTTTTTTTTCTTTAGGAATGTGGTCCATGCATTGAAATACACTGAAACGATCAATCCATTGTATATTCCTCCCCTGCTTGACTCACTGTAAACTGGAAAGGCTCAGAGCAAAGTGAGCCTCGTATTGAGCTTCAGCTTACCTTATTGCTGAGGGAAATGCAACCTCGGATGTCTGCTGACGTTCACAACTGAAAACAAAAGAGAAGGGACATTCATGACACACATGCACACAGGGTTCACTTACACATGACAATATAATTGCAATTACAAACCTAACAAGCGACCGTATCCTACTCGAGCGTTATTATTATTCCATGGAGCTCCCAGTCCGAGGCAAAACACTCATTACTGTGTATTTTTAGCGGCATATATTTCTAGTGGGATATAGCCATATGTCAGACTATTAATAGGGAGTGCTTGAGAATTACGATACACTCCAAGGCAAAATGTGCAATTGCAACACAGCAGAATAATTAGAAGCTTATGTCAGGAGTCAGGAGGACACCATTACTGTCGGTTAAGTGGATGAATGTAAATTAGGTCTTGTCTTGTACATGAGAAGAAATTGTCAAACGCAATGGTCGACTTGGAGAGAACTATTTCAGTGTGGAATGCAGTCCTGTCTTAAACAATTAAGCAGTGTACTATTTTATACTTAATCGTACAACAGTGTCTCACAAAAATAGCCAATCTACAAGTTCACAACACCTCACGACCAGTTATGAGCTTGGATATATTTGGTCCACCGCCCCTCCCCCCCCACAAACACACACACCAAATGCCAATCTACAAGCTTGCAACATGTTGCTTGTAGATCTAATTTCACCAGCCTATAGGCCAATACAAGCCTATAAAACCATTTTTGGCGCTTAACGTTCACCTATTATAACCAAATGGACCCTAAGTACACATAAGGGTCCATTTAGACAGGAAACACTCACGTCAAAGTACACTAACCATGTATTGCAACAAATGGAATACAGTTAAACTTTGCGTTAAAGGCTCGAAGCAAGCATGCTAAGCAAACTCAGGGAACGTTAGCAAACCCCCCGGCCCATAGGGATACAGTACATAAGCATTAAGCAATACATCGACATTGGCTTAAATCAGCAGACATTGACATGTGTTTTAGCCTATGCCAGGTTCTGATCAAAAGGTCGAGGCTGGGGTGGAGGAGGCAGCTAAGGCATCAGCGGATGTGAGGCAGGCAGCAAGACAAGCAGAGGTGAAGTGAATACAAAGCCGTGTTTAAAGGTTCCACTATGTTTGAGCGTGAATTCTGATTGGACTCCGAGTATGAATGTGTGACGTAATGATCAGCTGAGATGGGAATAGGAAGCTAGCTAGGCTGATTGATACAATCAGCTGACTGACAGCTGATTACAGCTTAGGCATGCATGTCCCTGTATAAACTAACGCTGTGCTTCATTTTGGAAACGATTGTGGTCCCCGGACACCACGTTGAAATTAAGTGCACTAAGGCTTTGCAGTGAAACCTTCCAGCAATTAAATGCTTTGGAACAGGTGGGAGGCAGTAGCGTGGCCTACATTGCCTTTCAGTGATGCTGGAACCCAGTCTGCAGGTGTTCAGCAAGAGCAGTAGAATATCTGCAGCAGCACACTACGTAATGGTTGTGTACGTGTCCCCTAGGGTATAGGTACCCTCACAAAAAACATGCAGTTTTCCTGGTCTCTAAACTGCCTCCCCCTGGCCAGCCGGGGCGCCTGATGGAGGGGAAAGGAACTGGTTGGAATAACGTGTTCCTTCCACGCGCTACGCTACGTCCAACCAGGGAAACTCCCCCCTGTCAGGTGTAAAGGAGCAACTTGGACACTCATGCATGAAGGAAGCATGAGTTCAAGTCCGTTGCTCTCCCCAGGTTGGCGGAGGGTGTGTAGAGCCCAGGATCACATTAGATAATTGACACAGGGGTGAAAAATGGGTTACAATAAAAAAATCACACCCGTGTGAACTGAGTGGTGTAAGGTCTGACGTAATGTCTGACGTAATAAAATCACACCCGTGTGAACTGGGTGACCATAGCAACCGTGCTCATTTTTTGAGCACAGACAGACAGACTAACAAAGCCAGTTGTAGGAGTGGTTTACACCACTCAAAAAATACTGTACTGTATGGACAGCCAGAACAAGCAGTACCTCAGGAGGACGGTACATGAAGCCTGGCTTATGCTTTATAGTTGTACGCCGGTGTCACACACCAAAAATAGCAGATCTGTAATAGTGCGACACAAAATTAAGTGACGTGTTATGAGCATGTATATCTGCTTTTTTATATAGCCAACCAATGTGTTTTATATATATATATATATATAGTAGCTAAAATCTAAAATGCTCATATGACAAAGAATTTCACCCACTTTTGTTTACATCTATAAACCTGTGATGGGATTATCGCTACTGTTATGTGGAGTGGACATGGCACTACAGTATTTTGTGGATCTCACACAGTTCATTGCTTGTACCTTTACGAGTAGTGGCAAATGAAACATTGATTCTTGATTCTGAAGCTGAATCTGATCCTCTTGAAACAAAAATGCACCCCTGGCCTGTACCTCTCTCCTATAACTGTAGCTCTGATCTCCTCTCTTTCTTCTCCCAAGTCTCAAGAGTTCCTTCATACAAACGTTTAGTAGGATCACAATACTATTTTCGTAACATTATGTCATGTTATGTAATTTATAACCCTTGTTACCGGTTATTCAAACTCACTGGAAGTTTGGCTCTGGATAAAAGCATCAGCTACTCCATGGCATAATGTAACCATATATGGTGTACCGTTTGTTTTACCAACATGAAACCTCTACCTTTCCCTCTGTGGCAGATCTACTGTGTGTGTGTGTGTGTGTGTGTGTGTGTGTGTGTGTGTGTGTGTGTGTGTGTGTGTGTGTGTGTGTGTGTGTGTGTGTGTGTGTGTGTGTGTGTGTGTGTGTGACTGTGTGTGTGTGTGTGTGTGTGACTGTGTGTGTGTGTGTGTGTGTGTGTGTGTGTGTGTGTGTGTGAGCGTCTGGGCTGCAGCCCCCACACTACAGCACTGCCACAGACAGTGACAGCATAGTGACTGATGGGGGACAAGCCAGACACCCTCTCAAGGTGGAACCACCTCAGCAGGGAAAAGCACTGGACCGCAAAACTCTCCACTCTCAGACATAACCGAATCCCTACCATAACTGAGGGACTTACTGGCACACCGTAAAACTCACTGTGTTCATTTAACTCAAGAGAGTGCACAAATGCAACCAGATACAGGTTAATTTGGTTACATTTACAAATGGGTAGATTAACACTGAGGATTACGGGTCCAAAGCGACTTTCTGTGAGTGCAGCATTTGGGCCGATTCATACTCCTATCTTATCGCTGTTTCGGGCGTGTGGGGCCGAAATGATTTCGGCTCGTCAGAAATTTTCAGTAGCACCGAAGAGCCGACTTTAGGACGGTACCCGCCCCCCCGAACCTCAAATGACGTCACATTGTAGGCTCTACAGAGCCGAAGCGACTTTTATTCGGCTCTAAAATACGAGTATGAATCGGCCCTTAGAGTAAACTTGAATTCATAGATTGCCAATTTACATTTATTTCATGCTTTGATAAATAGACGTCTCTTTTATGTTCTTATTTCTAGACTGCATTGCATATTTGCATATTCACACAGTTTACTGTGAAGCAATTTGTAATCTTGTTTTTGAAAAGTACTGTATAATAAATTGATAATATATCATTTGCTATTTATTTGTACAATCAGAGTTACAAATGGATAAATCAAACACGGAGGATTTTACTGTAACACAAAAACAATGAACACAGCGATCAATGTCTCAAGAACAAACCAACGGTTCTCTTTTCTATATCCAAGGATGCAGGTTCATTATAAAGCAAATACTGTAGAAGGAATAACAAACCAATTAAATCGAACTGTAAGAACCCAGAGAAGCTGCTCAAAATGTTACTTGTACAATGTAAACAAGTGAAATAGACGGGTGACTTTGATGTATGCGACTTCTGATTTCACACCGCTGCTAAAGATATTATACCTGCCTTAAGAGATGTATCAGACCTGCCTGTACTTCAAGGTAGAAATCCATTCTCTTTTTTTTTACTTAATTAAATCCAGAATTATTACTTACTTATTCATCATTATGTATTATCTTGTTGTTATATTGTATGGTTGCGTTAGCCAAATAAAATGCATTCTGACGAAAGCCGACACCAGCCGGCGGCCGCTAATTGCTGTAAGTGATCTGTGCTCTGTAGCTGATGTGCTGCTTATTCAGCAGACTGTACCTCTACATAGTTTAGCGGCTAACAGCTACAATCTGCAGCCACATCTCCTCTGTGCTAACAGCTAAAATCTGCTCTGTGCTACGAGTGCTGAATTGCCTTCGCGTTTGAGTAAATACTTACACCCCCTCCAAGTAGAGTTTTAGACCGTGATGGAGGGGCAAGTAAGACATAGAAGTATCTCCATTCTCCACTCTTTTTAATAGTTAACTTGAGGCGTGATGTGACACACTTGTGAGCTTGTGCAGTTACCAGTAGCTATTGTATTTTGCAGCAAAAAAGTATACAAATAGGGATTAAATGGTTAATGATGAAAAGAAAAGCATTTAATGTACGGTTGGGTTTTAAACAGCTATCAAGTTGGAAAAAACATGTTCTGTTACAGTGCATTTGAAAGTCATGATAATTAGGGGACATTGAGGTGCTGCTAGCTAATAGTGTTTTCATTTGCACTAAACCCATGCAGAATGAGGAGATAAATAAACCATTCTCACGCACCGTACAAGGCCACCGAATCCCTGGAAAGAACAGACATTGTGTGTCTCGATAATGAAGGTGGCTTAATTCTGAGAGGCCTATGCCTGAAGGAAAATATATTGTGAGCATTGAATGTGACAAACAAAGAGAAACCTTATCTGTGCTTCAATGGAAGAGACTTCTGCATTCCTGTAATCCTGTACTCTGAGCTGGAGGCTAATTGCTTTTGGCCAACAAAAAAAAAAAATCCTAGCAGTGCCAAAATTCAACCAAGGAGGTGATCAGAACACAATCAGTTAGTAAGAAGAATACTTTACAGTTTGCAAGACGAATAATACTATAATTGCCATTTCTCAACATCACAATTTAAATTAGTCTAACACTGAAGACTATACAAATGGAACCAAATAGAAGTTAATTAACACTGGGTTTTACACGGAAGATTGGGATCTCATCCCAGAGATACAAAAAAAATCTAATGGAGGTCTGTGGCCAAAAACCAACCATCAAACTGAGAGTCTTTGAAATTCAAAAAGGTTAAGGATCACTGATCTAAACTATACTGGTAGTTACACTGAAAATTCCTGGCCCGGTTTGACAGAGGTATGGTGTTGCACATGCCCTCTAGGCCGCACATGAAGCCTGTGAACATAGACATTCCGTGCATAGATGTGCCACGCAATGGTAGGCCCAAGGACTGGTATGGTTGGCCTCAGGTCTACCATTCTGAAATGTAATTTAATAATATTTGGACTGCTGGACAGCTGACAGTAGGCTCTCTTCACTCTTAAAAACAATGTAATTCAATTTAATTTCTTTGATGCTGAAGTAGGCCTTAATTTCAAAGTTTTTATATTTAAATGAGATGAAGAAAGTCACCACTCGCACCACACATTTCTCTGCGAATGGTTTGCGAATACTGCCACATGTCGACAGGTGTGTGTAGGCTAAAGAGGCTTTAGGGAAACAGGTTTGTGTATTCATGCAGGAGGCATTACGTGCGCAATGAGGACAGGTATGGCTGTGCTCTAGTTTAGGTTGTGTATTCTATGTTGTTGTGTTTGACAGTGTTTCCCAAAAAAGGACATAGTGTTTGATTGGCTGCACACAGGCTTCATGTGCGGCCTATAGGGCAACTGAGCATGTGCAACACCATACCTCTTACACCATGGTGTAAGAGGTGTCCTTTGGGAAACCGGGCCCTTATCTATCTCAGAGTGTACAAATAGAATTGGTCCATTTATTTGCACGTACGCACGCACATCGGAAGCAGTTAGTGAGGGGTTCAGTGTCTTGCTTTGACACAAAGTCGGGGGGGACTCCCAAGCGGCCGCTCTACCTCCTGAGCAAATGCATTGTTCTTTGCATCAAGTACATTCCTGCTTCAATTCCCAGTAGTTTGCTGTGGTGGGAACCTAATCTCGGCCACCAGGGTTCCCAGAGGTGGAGTTCAGGGGCATATCACTGCTGGTGATCTCAGAGAGCACAGCACACAATATGCTGCAGGAGACTTCATTGTTCAATCTATCAACTATCTCATGTGGGGAGCAGTCAGACAATGAGGTGCTATGGAAACACCTTGACAGTAAGTTTTAATAAAGCTGCGCGCTATGAATTCTCACATCACCACACACACACACACACACACACACACACACACACACACACACACACACACACACACACACACACACACACCTACACACACCTATGTATTTATACCAGCAGTTTGTGAATAGTGTTCCTGATCACCTGGTGAAAGTCAGTGTTTGGCAGTACAAAACACACACAATTGGCCTACAATTTAGGCATTTAGCAGACGCTCTTAATCCAGAGCGATTTACAGTAAGCCAGAACAAAACATGGTAATACATCAAATACGTAAAAATAGTCATCAAGAATCATACGTAAGCTAAGAACCTACAGTAACAGTGGAATATCTATAATGAAACTATGCGTATACAGTAGTAATAATACAGAGTAGACTATAGAGCAGGGATTCTCAGCGTTTTTGGCTGGGGACCCCCGGAAACGCTTTGGCCATGTCTCGACCCCTCGGGGGGTCGCGACCCATGGGTTGATGTTACATAATCGGGTGATTATGGTAATTTGGTTATTTATCAGTCGCATGTTGTTGTGCTGTATAGAGGAAGGTGCTGACTACGTTTTCAGTCACAGGTCTGGCTGCTGCTGCGGTGCTCGGAGGCGGAGAGCCATTCACCTTCCACCTACCCACCTCGTCACCGTGAGCCTATCATCAAGCGGAGGGCCGGCCTGGCCTATGGAAGCCTACTTAGGCGCAGCTGTGACTTGAACTCGTTGGCATTGTGTCTCTGTCTGTCATACGGTGAACACTCTGTCTAGGGAGCTGTGAAACTATCATGGTCTAAAAGCCAACACTAGGGACTCTATATGTTTAGAGCACCCTGAGTGTCTTAGTATGCCTCCGTCTCAGCATTGATGTTACAATGGATTATACGTACGTTATGGATTAAGTTGTAAGGTATAATTTAAAGGAGTATGGGAGCTTGCTTTTTGTAACAGTCAATCTTTTGTTAGGGATAAGTTAGAGTACAGAGTTTATATAGTCTCATTATTTGTAACCCTTCTTTTCCTTTTGTTGGCTAGGTTTAGGTAGAGGGTTCTGTTGCGTTTAGATCAGGTATAGACATCTTTTGTTTGTTTCTCTGGGTTGCCCTATACAGCCACTTTTGATCATTGTATAATTTCATTAACATTATCTTTAAGTTGTAACATTCGGCTCGAGCAGGGTGCTCAGCCCTGTTTATGTATTTGGTTGGAAACCCACTAAACTATCACAGTAGTACATCATGGTTGTCTAGAAGAATATAGATATATTTATACCCTTGTAATTATTGATTGCATTGTATTCTTCTATTGATATAATATAACCTTGTTAAAGAGTGGTGAATAAACGACAGTTCACTTTACAACTTTGTTGCATCCTTTGATAACCCCTAGACCTAAGGGAATGTAACAGTTGAGAACCCCTGCTATAGAGTACTATGTCTACATAAAATGCTATCCAAGTTAGATAAGTTGAATCTTTGCCTACAACAGCAGGTCTACTGTACATAATGTCTACATAAAATGCTACAGTATCTAAGTTACATAAGTTGAGCCTTTGCCTACAAGAGCTGGTCAGAATGAAACTTATTTAAAAGGGAAAGACAGCATTTCTGTCTTCACTGGCTGATCACTGCAGTCACCACCAGAAAGGCTCAATAATCTAGATGTGATGAGTGCAGTTTTAGGCAGGTGGCCTGACTCCCCAGTGAGGGAGTAATGAGTCCCTAACCACACACAGAGGACCCCCTTCCCCTGTATTTACTGAGCCTGCATCGCATGGACCCATTTAGCTAATTGCATATCTGCATGGTGGCACTGACCCATGAGAGAGTGGCACAAGACACCACACAATTACTGGGTCTGTCTGTGCTGCAAAGCTGCTGGACCCCTGATGTTTTGCTTTGATTTGACCATTTTCAACCCGCTATGCCTATTTATTGTCTCCACCAGGTCGAAGGCTTGGGGAGAGAGTATGTTTTGCACCCTGTCCGTCCATCCGTGTGTCCATCCGTCTGTGTACAACGGACCTCTGCCACAAATATTCCAGAACGGCCTGTTATAGCCATGAGGCCGATTTTTGCAAAACACATTTTTGATTGAGACTGTAGATCACAGATTACTATGAAAACTTGTCTATCTGTCTGTCATGTCAGTCAGGTCACGCCTCCAAATATGGTTGTCAGTACATTATGCCTTGTGACATCACGCGCCTCCATATAAGGTTGTCAGTCCATTGCGCCTCGTGACATCACGCCTCGTGACACGTCACACCACCATATATGGCCGTCAGTCGATCACGCCTCATGACACGCTCCATATATGGCCGTCTCCATATATGAAGATCCTGATACTGACATCATCAAACCCTTAGCCATACATAGAGAAGACCTATATGCAGATCACCTAGATCTGCATATCTGCAAACCCTTAGATCTCCATATATGGAGATCTAAGGGTCCATCCGTCCTTCCTCTTCGATGTCTCCCCTCATGTCTCTTTTGACTGATACCCCTCCATTCAAACTCGGCGGGCCTGCCCCAAAGTTATTAGTGCAGCCACGCCTGGCAACCGGTGAAAACTGGAGTTCTCAACAGGCCCGAAAATTAAGGCCCAGCCGTACCTGGGCCCTCAGCAAACCCTGTACAAGACACTGCCAGTACAGAATTCTTCTGACCCCTCATGCCAAAGCACCAGCGCGCCGCTCGCCCAGCAGTCTGCCGTCACCCAGGCAGATGCGTGCACGCAAACTCGCCCTTCATAGGGCGAGGTCGCTTCACGCCCTCAGGGCGTCTTACTGGTATTACTCGTACAGATTATATCCATACATCACGCAGTATGTATGCACACACTATCTCTATAGTCATGAGTATAGTCCAATTTTCCATATTCCATCCCAATTGGCTAAGATTGCCTTCCAAAGTTTGCAGGATTGGTCCGTTTTGAACAAAATGCCTCAAATCATGAACACACAGCGTGCGATTTCGGTGAAATTATGCACGCAAATTCCCACTAAGCCAAGGAAGAAATGCCACTTAAAAATGTTCAAATCAGCATTATGGTGGCGCTATATCAGGCTGAATAGTGTTTTAACTTATTTTCCGGTAGTCATTGTTCCTCCAAGTTCACCCTGTTTCCAAGAATCAAGAGCTGTGGCCATTTAAATGGCAGGTTTTCTGTCCATTAGTGACTTGTTTTTGAAGAGCAGTTGTTGAAATGTATCATGTCCCTCTGTCCCTCTTTAATTTCATTTATTTGTGTATCCGGCAGTGATGGAGCGCTTTGCTGATTGTGACATACTTGTCCTTGTCCCGTTACAGTGCAGAACCCCAAGGACACAACTTGGAGGGACCATTATATACTAGTCACCGTCAAGTGAAAACCTTGCATCTCTCCATATTACAACTTTGTGTTTTTGTTTTTTTGTAAATGAATGCCCAACTTCATCATACTATAGTGTCTCACAAAAGTAGCACAAAGAGTTGCTCTACCTGTACATTACAACCAAGATGTGACGCGTTGTGAGGTTGTGGATCGGCTATCGTTTTAAAATTATGTTAAAGTGAAAGTGGGTGTGGGGGTTTTATGAATACTGAATAGAGATAACCGACCACCGATCGGCCGGAACGGCCAAAAATTACTCGATCGGTGATTTACCCTTTCTGGAGAAACCGATCCTTTACACCATTTAAGTAAGGTATAAATGTCAATCTCATATATAGGATAATATCATTTTGCATCTTTGTGACAGGCCTAAACATTCTCCCCTTCCTCCCCACACACAGGAACAGTTTTGACGTGAGTTTTGAAAAATTATAACTTTGGAAATATTAAAATATTCCCCGTACGCACAAGATCGGTATCGATATCGGCCGACCATGAGAAAAACAATCGGTGATCTGTCCCAAAAAAAACCTGATCGGAGCATCCCTAATATTGAACCTATGAAAAGTATTAACAAGGAGCTTGCGACTAAATAACTACTGTCAGGGACGTGCTGGGCCTCTAATAGAGGGTATGCGCGTGACATCATCGTACCTGGAAGTTATGCGGGAACGCCCACTGAGTGGCAAAAAACTACTTTCTGGCCTTGACAGCCCATTCATCCAAACAGAAAAGTCCTGTCTGATTGCATTAAACAATGTTAAACTCACTCACCAACATTGCAGCTGTACGAAAAGCTTGAATTATCCTCTATCTGCAAAGTTTTTGTTTCATGAAAATCCACCATAGAAACGTTATGAGCTACTTTCTGTCAAGAAAGAAGTGTCAGAGTTTGGAAGTGCTTGTTTTCAATAACACAACATTTTGCTGCCTCCTGCATTATGTGACATTTAGAAAGGACGGTTGAGAGATTTCCAATGAGCGCTTCCAAACTCCAACACTCCATGCTGCTCAATGTTTTGCCACTCAGTCTAGATGAGGGGGGCGTGTCCTGATGGGAAAATCATGCTCTCTATTCAGCCTGGGAAGTGGAGCTGTAGAGGCCCTGCGGCCCGGCGAGCGCATTTTAGGTCACTTATGTCCTAAAATCACTGTCAACAGATGTCATGTTAACACCTGCCTTAACAATTTCTATAAGGAAATTATATTGCACTGAATCAAAACAAATTATATAGGCATATATATATATATATATATAAAATTATTCTTATTTTTTATTTTTTAGCTGGCGTGGACTGGACTGGCTGTTCTGGAATTGCTGCACCACTTTCCCCAGTGGTGCAGCACTTCCCTGACTACTGTACAGTGTACAGAAAGTGTACAGTATACACAGCATGGATACATTGGAACATAAAGTTTGGAACATACAAGGTTTCCAGCCATCAGCGTGGCGACCGTGCAGACAGAGCCTGTTGTGCATCGTGTTTGATTAAGGACTATTAGAGCGAGGGGTTATTATGGGATGGCTTGCAGTCCAATGCTGTGCTCCTAAATGCAATTTGGAGACAGTCCGGAATGTTGCACCTACACTATATTTATAAAGTTCCCAGAGCTTTGGAAATGCAGAATGTCCACCGACTCAGCAAATAGTTCACAGCCGAATTTAGTTGGCACTGAAGGACCATGGCTGCCTGCTACTACAGTGATGTTTGAAATAGCAAACTGATATGGGCCAGACCAGGGGTGGGCAACTTTGACGATGGAGAGGGCCACTGTATTTCCACACTCACTCCAGAGGGCCACATTGCATTGCTGTCGTAGCAAAAATAGAAAATAACAATGAATTGGAATCCTGAACATTTATATTTTTTAGTTAATTTCAAATGCCTTTCAAATGCCATTAATTATAGTTACCCGGTATGTTAACTTTATGAACTCAATGCAAATACATTGGCCATAACAAAGACCATACTAGTCATTAAGCTACTATTTTAGACTTAAGTAATTAAAGTGGGTCTAAAATAAATAATATCAATATTATGATATTAACCTGAGGGCTGCATTAAGTGAAGGTGGGGGCTGCATGTGGCCCCCGGGCCGCCAGTTGCGCATGTATGGGCCAGACCAACATATCAATATTGGCCATTATGTTATGCAACTTTACTTCTTTCTTTGGCATTTTAACACAAAACCATAAAGCCATACCTGTGGGCCAGTGTCACGCACCAAAAATATGGTCAGGGTTAATACGTTCACAACGTGTCGCAGCAGCATAACTCCAACCCTAACCTAAACCTAAAGTATTTTACTTGAAATATCAACTCTAAAAATAAATGTAACTAAAAAAAATAAACAATGTTCTCTTGTGAGAACCTGGACAATAATGTCCTCACAATGTCCATTTCTAAAATGCAGCTAAACCTGTGGGGACATTATCCCATACAACTATAGTAATTTGAGTACACACACACACTGAACCCTGAAACGTAACACCACCCTGCCTGCCTGTCTCACCTCTTCTACAACATGACCAGTAACCAGCACACATGGTGACCAAGACCTAATAAATAACTTCAACGTCACAAAAAACAACTACAGTTTAAAGCTATGGGTCCACACAGAAAACTGAAATATACAAGTTTTATTGGTAGGCTTTAATGTATCCTGGGTGGCCAGGTGGAAATACATTTCCTACATGTGGGTGTCTGGATATGAAAAAAAGACCCCTGAGCCCTGGCGTATTAAGTTACACTCTTTGTCTTCAATGGGGGACTCTTCTTTCACTGGCTTTCTCCTTTCTTGAGAGAGAGTTCACGACATCTGCTGAGCAGCTGTTGCTTTGCCGCGCGTGCACATACAGACACACCAGTTGTTGCTTGGCCTCCTCATCAAGGGGTGAAGGGGTCAGGAGTCCTGTGTCCAGACGAACCCATTTATCTTGGCTAATCTCTGGAAATCAAACACCATGTACAGATATCCACAGATAGACGGACACACACACACACACACACACACACACACACACACACACACACACACACACACACACACACACACACACACACACACACACACACACACACACGCACACACACACACACGCGGGGGGGGGGGGGTGGTGTTGTTGGTGGGGGTGACCATGCGTTGCACACCTTCAGAAAGCTGCAGAGATGTTGGACATGCTCAGAGGAGACATGATGTTTCTTCGTGAAGGATTCCAGCCATTTTGGGAAAGAAGACCTGGGTGTAAAGCGTAAAGAGACCATCTTTACTAAAGAAAAAAAGATTCCTCGCCGAATCGACACTGGAAGTACGGTGCTCCTCCTCACGTCTTCCACACATGAAGCACCTTCTCCTCATGCAATGAATGGTACGAGAATAGCCAAGGGTGGGAACGACCACCACAATTACGCAAAAATAGACATTCATTGATTCATTACTTTGCTGTTGATCATTCATTACTGTTGGTATGGTGCTGACATTTTGAAACAAGAATTTGAAACAAGTCATGAATGAATAATTTGTTGTGAAATCCTACCACTGTCTGTGTTATTAGCAAACTGTAAATAAAGTACTCAATGAAAGAAATGAAAAAGGTTTTTTTCCGCTGCGGCGCAGGGGGGGGTCTCAAGTTCAGGTTTAGCACCCGTGGCAGTAATAAGAAGTTGGCACGCACGCGCGCGCGCGCGCACGCACGCACGCACGCACGCACACACACACACAGTACTTTGTGTCGTTGACAAAAATGACATACAGTAACATTCACACTGACAAAAGTGTTTGTGTGACTGAAATAAATGATCCTGAAGATACACACAGCAGACAGACTGATGCCTCTGGGTCTGTCTTCTATACAAGGCCGTCAGCCCACTCTCTCTGGGGAGGGTTAGCCCGGCCCTCCCAGCTAGAAAAAACGGTGCATGACATCTAATTCAATTACGTAGGGCCGCCACCCCCCAAAACCCTGTCTTGTCCCCCAAGCCCAGCACTGCACCCACCCCAGCCCCAATTGGGCCCCTCTTCCAATGCCATGAATGGAATCAAATACATCCGTCTGTGAACGGAGGCCTGCGGCAGAAAGGCAACGTTACTGTTTACATTAAGTGGTTTACATTAGGTTTCTCTGCTCTGTGTGTGTGTGTGTGTGTGTGTGTGTGTGTGTGTGTGTGTGTGTGGGAGAGAGACTTGAGCCAAGCCGAGGTCTTTCACAACTCTCTCACAACAACCATATAAAGGAGCAGAAACTATCTTTCTATGTTTACTGGGCACCGTGTCAAGTGCTGAGTCATCGAGCAGAGTGTCAAGTAAAAGGACACATCAAAAAGACACTATGACATTGTAACAGAGCCATCGTTCAAGCACCACTCCGCTTTTCAAACACACAATTTTGACCCCATAATGGTCCGTTTTTAAAGGACCTATAACATAAAATTCAACGTTTTCAATTTTTTTGTGTTTTTTGAGCTCTCCTGTGTATTTTCTATCCCCACAAATATGCAATTTTGAACAATCAGGATTTCTCATCATATACGGGCTTTTATGGAAATTGCTCTGCAGGAACAGCTCAACTTATTTGGTCGTATTTGTGATGTCATCAATGTCACCCTACTTTGTATAATTCCTCCCTCTCTTCAGTATTCAGTTCCAAATTTCCACTTTGTTTACAATGTCCGCCATTGTTGATTTTCCAAGCTGGCATGGAATGGAAACAAGCCTGTGTTTATCTAGCATCAGTATTATAATGACTCAAATATTAAATAAGTTGCATATCAGCACCCCCACCCAGGCGCGGAAAGTTCTTATAACGGCAGTGGGTGCCCTCCCGCCCCGCCTACCAGTGCGGGAGCGCACTCGCCTATTAGTTTGCATTGCACAGTGCAGGACTCGACACCGCTGCCCCACCACCTCAGGACATTGTGGTACTGCAGCTAAAACAGCTTCAGAAGCAAAAATATAATGCCATGGACTCGTTATATCAGAGTGGTGATTGAGGCTCAAACCATTAGAAATAAGTTTGAGGGACATAGACAATATGATATTAAATATTAAAAACGGTTTTAAAATTCATGTTATAGCTGCTTTAAGAGATTTGTCCAAAATAGTGTCCTTTGTGGCTCAAGCAGACCACAACATAAACACAATGCTCCAAGAATAAATGTTCTTCATCGTTGTCTCGTGTACAAATACTGTACTGTTTTGATGTTTTTTTTAGTATAAACTGATTACAGTTCACAACTGTGTTCTCTATGCGCTCATAACACTCCGGTTTGGGTGCGATGAAAGAACCCCGACATTCTCCTGGCTTATGCCGTCTATGGGAGCGCAGTTTTTAGAATCGTAATATCTCATAATATTGTGCACAATAGCAGTATTTACTAGCAGCAAAAAGAGACACAGTGATTCTCCACCCAACTAAATCACACAACATCCAGGTATGGAATCCTTTCTGGTCATACGACAATTTCAATCCCATGACAGCCATCTCACAAGACTCTCTCTCTAATTAAGCAGAAATAGCTTTAATAAAATACAATTATCCAATATCATTACATTCCATGCAGCAACACAATTAAAACACGCTAGGACAAGCTAGCGCATCACAGAGCTGAAATTCCACGCAACACAGAGGAGAGGATAAGACGCTTACAATGCAGAATATAAAATAAGAAATATAGTCAATGGGAAACTAAAGGATTATCAGGGCTGTGCGTGGTGCTGCGCTATTGGAGATGATTGCAGCCTGAGGCGGTTCTACTAGTCTCTCTCTCTGCAAGGAAATTGCATTTGTGATGTTCCGCTTCTCTGTAGCAATTAATAAAAGGAGACAGTAACCATGGCCCGCATTAAGGCTGATTTATACTTAGTCACGTGCCGGTGTGCAGTGTTGGAAAGTGTGTGGGGGGGGGGGGGGGGCTTTTTTTTTGCCTTTATTGATAGTACAGTAGGTAGACAGTATATGGGGAGTGACACGAGGCAAAGGCTGTCGGGATCGGGACTCGAACCCGCAATGCGCCGTCAGGCTACATTAGGTGCCACTAGGCCAGTGTTTAATTTTTTTTATACTTTATCAGTCATGGGGCGACACATTCAGAGCTTGTAGATCAGCTATTTCTGGCACGGCACACCATCGTTCGATGATGGCTTTACTGTGGTCTAAGGCAGTGGTTCTCAAAGTGGGGTGGTCCCCAGCGTTATTAGTTAATACCATGACAATCATTTTAACCACTTTAACCAGCTTGAACATTTGCTACTTTCAAAATGTTTCGAAAAATATAAAAAAATGTTTGGAAAATGTTGAATACTTAACACAAATCTATTCTGAGGGTCTCCTGGCACAAAAAGGTTCTACTGGCGCAGAAATGACCCAGGTTTGAAAGTTTCGGGATTCAACAAGAGAGGCGGGCGAGGTTGCAATGGTTTGGACAGAGGTGGTGTATACCATGAACATACACTCGCACCCGCTCCACATGGGAGATTGTGGGGAGTTTTAGCGAGGGGATGACTGTAGATATCTCCTCTCCTGTGTACCCTACACAGGCTGTCTTTTGTGCCGCTAGACGTTTGTGTGAGATGCCTTTTGCCCTGCTGTATCTACGGTACTTTTCTTGTAACAGTTTCTTAACCTGCTGTGCTGCCTTTGGCGACTGGACGTCCCTCACAGGATAAAGGACTTGCTTATGGTCACTGTCTGGTGGAAAGCTCATTATGGGCTATATCTTGCGCCACCCCTTAACCCTTTATATCCCTAAAGTAATTTGCCATTTTTTACTATTTTAAAAAACCTTTTAAAATAGTTCAAATAGCCGATCCATAAGCTCACAATGTCTATGTGTCGATCGGGTAGTTGAACTATTTTAAAATGGCAAATACGTTAAGGATAAGGGATAAGGGTGGCGCAAGATGGAGCCCTATGTCCATAACTATTACTTTTCAGTCGAATCAAAAGATTGGCAAGCTTGAAAGCTTGCCGATCTGCTACTTTTGATGCTTTAGTGTTACACTGTAGTGTGAGCAAGTGCAGGGCATTATTTTACAAAAAAAAACCACAAAAAGTTTAAAAATGGAGATAAGATGTTTCTCCGACAGCAATGTTATCCAACATTAGGAGAAGGATGCTGGAGATGTGGAAGGCCAAAGTTTACGGATGTGGTGAGAGAGGACATGCATGTGGTGGTGGCTGGAGTACATGTAATTGAGGAAGACGCAGAAGACACAAGCAGATGGAAACAGATGATTGGCCATCTGTCGTGACCCCTGAGTCACCCAGAAGAAGAAGAAGAAGAAGAGGATGACTGTGGTCTAGGGAGCAGCCACTGCTAAAACGTGGGGCCAGCTGTGGTTATAAACCACATTGTAATGATGAGTCAGTCTACAGTACATTTTACAATTATGGGCCAAATCAACATTTTACAGATCACGTAAAGAACATCAGCTGCAGCGGCCGATTGGAATGAAATTTGCCTGCAATTACAGGGAGCGGTCTGGCTGTGGCTACTTTAGCCTGTTGTGTTGTCTTCATATGATTATTAAATCCCATTTGTCCACCAACCAATCCCTGCATGGAGGTACTAGGGCTGGGTATTTTATACACTTATTTTTTCACACTGCCCCCATAGTTCTCTGACAATGTATACTGTAAATGTTACGAGTGCAACAGTTAATCCAACTAACTGATTCAATTGATCATGTAAAATATGATAAAAAAAACAATGTCCATCGTATTTGGTCATTATGAAAGACATGTATAGAAAATAAAATTGAGCAATCAAAATAAGCGATTTAGCTTATGACCCAACGCGCACCTGTCGGAACTGCAGTGTGCTCCATTTGGAGTTATGCAATTTTTCACCTGTACCACTCGGATTAGGGTAAGAAAATGGTTAATGCGGAATTCTCCTTTTAAGCTACAAACATGATCAAGTGATTGAGAAGTCTCCATACATTTCCAGAGCGGCCCTACATTGTACCCGCAAGCACTCCTTACACTTGGCACCACCACCACCACCACACCCTCAGAGGGTACAAGTGAGAATGGCTGTTCACTCCTCTGCCAGTGCATATGAACCTTCAATCCTCTGCCAAGATGAGACTGGTGGATATGAACCCGCCACCCGCAGGGAAATGGAGAGGCAGCAGAGCAGCTGGAGATGGATCCTGCTTGCCTCCTGTTTCTATGGAAGAGTTCTGATCGATAGCCTGCTCCGTTTATGCCACTTAACCGAATCTACACCTGGCCCCAGAATCCTAGTGGGAATGAAAAATAGACCTAGGGCTCCATCTTGCGCCACCCTTATCCCTTATCCCTAAACTTATTGTCTCCACCAGGCCGAAGGCATGGGGAGAGAGTATGTTTTGCACTCCGTCCGTGTGTGTGTGTGTCCGTCCGTGTGTGTGTGTGTGTCCTTCCGTCCGTCCGTTACCAGCTAATCTCCGGCACCGTTAACCCGGTCGATGCCCCACATTTTCCAGAATGGCCTGTTATAGCGCCACCATGAGGCAGCTTTTCACATTTTTTACCTAAAACTGCACCGATCTGTGTGAAATGTTGCATGCACACTCCCTAGAGTCCAAGGACAAACCTTTGACCCTCATTTTCCGCATCTGCCTTTTATAGCGCCACCAGGAGGCCGACTTTTGTAAAACACATCTTTTGATATTACTCCTACAGATTCTGTCCAAAAATCTCACAAATCGTTACACAGTATCTCTATGGTCATGTGCTCAAGTCGGATCTGTCCGATATTTCATATTCCATCCTAATTGGCTATAATTGGCTTTTACAGTTTGCAAGATTGCCCCGTTTTGAACAAAAGCCTCAAATCAGGAACGCAGCATGCAATTTATGTGAAATCTTTCACACATTTTCTTACTAGGCTGAGGAATATATCCCACCCTTTTCACATTGGCCTGTTATAGCGCCACCAACAGGTTGATTTTTGCAAAACACATTTTTGGAACAAAATGCCTCAAATCATCCAATTGCCATCAAAGGCAAACATGTTTATATTACTCCTAAACATTTTGCCAAACATCTCACACAGTCATATCCTCCTGGTGGAGACCTGTGCCCAGAAGGGCACTTTTTCTAGTTTGCTATTTTTTTTACTATTTTGAAAATCATTTTAAAATAGTTCAACTAGCCCAGGGGTAGGCAACCTGCGGCTCTAGAGCCACATGTGGCTCATGTGGTCCTCTCCCGTGGCTCCCAGTTGCTACGGCAAGAAGTATGAAAAGGAATAAGAGGTTTTCTTTTCTTCTTTTCTTTTTTTTTTTCTTTTTTTTACATTTAATCATAATTTATTATTGAATTAGTAGTAGGTATAAAGTTATTCTTTCATTTTGATATTGCAATACACCTACGTATACACCAGATAAAAATAAGAATCAAATCTAATGAAGGAAAATGGAAGAATAGAAGAATGTATTCACGATAAGACATCTATGTTTGTTTTCACCACCAATGCTGCTGGCCTACTGGTACAGTATACTTGACATATGCTTTGAGAAATTAGCAAACAATAAAATGTAATATTAAAAGACCAGAAAAACAAATAATGAAAGTTTGCATAATTAAAGAAAACATATTTTGCAGCTCCAGATAGAATTGTAATACGTTTTTTGGGCCAAATATTGCTCTTCTGATAATAAAGGTTGCCTTACCCCCTGAACTAGCCGATCTACATCTACACGTTGTGAGCTTGTAGATCAGCTATTTTAACTATTTTAAAGGTTTTTTAAAAAAAGTAAAAAATGGCAAACAAGTTTAGGGATAAGGGTTAAGGGGTGGCGCAAGATATAGCCCCTCACACTACCAGCTGTCCACAGTGACAGTACTATAGTTTATAGCTGGGTTTATCATCTTATCTGTTTGCTGAAACACAGCAGTGACAGACACGGTGGAAAGAATATATAAAAACCTACACAGATATCTCATCTGTGCAAGGAATGAGGAAGGAAGAGCTAAAGATGAATCTGAATGAATTACTCAGAAGATGCATTGGCTAATCAATCAATAGTTCCCCGGAGTGTTAAGGGCTGATTCTGTAATCTTAAACTGACATAAATTGATACGAGTTTAAAGTAATCGAGAGAATGGATCTCTTTTTAAGACAGGTGCGCTTCCTCTGTTTGCCAAATTGGCCAGCAACTCAATAGAAACATTAGGGAGATAAGGCCTCAGGATTTAGGCCTGATATCCAAAACTGAAAATGGTACACTACGACCAGGTTTCGTAGAGATATCAACCTTTAGCTGAACTCAACGTCTCCGAACCTTATGGTAAATCTATAAGCTCATGATAATAACAACTAGAAAAGCACTCTCTCAAGATGACAACTTGCGCCATGCACACAAGTAGGTCATGTATGGCCTAAAGCGTGCCATGAGGTGCACTCACCACTGGCATCACCGCTTCCACAAAAAAATTACTGCTGCTCCGAGTCCTAGAGCTCTCTGCTGTCTGTCTGGGTACGACTGCTGCTCTGAATCTTAGAGCTCTCTGCTGTCTGAGTACGACTGCTGCTCTGAGTCCCTATAGAGCTCTCTGCTGGCTGGGTACGACTGCTGCTCTGAGTCCCTATAGAGCTCTGTCTGGGTACGACTGCTGCTCTGAATCTTAGAGCTCTCTGCTGTCTGAGTACGACTGCTGCTCTGAGTCCCTATAGAGCTCTCTGTTGGCTGGGTATGACTGCTGCTCTGAGTCCCTATAGAGCTCTCTGTCTGGGTACGACTGCTGCTCTGAGTCCTAGAGCTCTCCGCCGTCTGTCTGGGTACGACTGCTGCTCTGAGTCCTAGCGCTCTCTGCTGTCTGGGTACGAGTACGACTGCCGCTCTGAGTCCCTATAGAGTCCCTATATAAGCTACTTTGAAGTACAGGGTCTACTGCCTGGTACAACTGCTGGTCTAAACCCTCTCTACTTTGAGTGCTACTAACTAGGCATGTAACGATATATCGTTACGTAATCCCGACAATATGAATCGATTTAATAAAATAAAATAATCGATTAGGGGGGCTAGTGAATTATGGTGTGTGTGATATGAAATGTGAGCTTTAATCATATTCAAGTGCTTTTGGAGAGAAATGAGACAGAGTCAATTTCAGTAGTAGAGCACTGTAGAGGGGAGCTGTGTGTGTCTGTGCCCAGCTGATGGTTGTTGATGCTCATTAATATATCAAGGAAGGCAACTATGTTTCTGCACTGTCAAATAGATCTACATCTATCCTAAGATGCCATCAAAGAAAGCTTTTTTTACATGTTAACTCGAGCTAGGTTCTAAACAAGAAAGCATGTTCACAGTTGTTGCACAGAAATTAAGTCATTTTACAGAAATGACTCCATGCAGTCACTTTCAGTAGTAGAGTTCTGTAGAGGGGAGCTGTGTTTGACTGTGCCCAGGTGATGGTCATTGATGCTCATTAATACATCAAGGAGGGCAATTATGTTTCTGCACTGTCAAAAGTAATGCAACTTCTTTTGCAATGTAGTAGATGTAGTAAATAAAGAATGTGAAAAAAGCTCGGGGGAAGATAAATTATATAAAATGTAAGAAACTGAGATTTTTATGGAAAATATTTTGTGCGCTCTGCTTGCGCAAGTAACAATATTAGAAATAATAATAATGATAATGTAAATGGGAAATGGTTTATATAGCGCCTTTATCCAAGGCGCTTTACATAGATTGTGCATAACCTTCACCCATTCACACGCACATTCATACACTGATGGCGCAGGAAACCATGCAAGGCACCAACCTGTATACCGATTAGGGGTTCAGAGTCTTGCTCAAGGACACTAACTCTGGGGGAGCCCGGGATCAAACGGGGACTGTTCTACCGGCCACTCTACCCCTGAGCCACTGCCAAAGTCATGAGATAGAATGCATGGTGCATGCGTGCGTTTGACCGTCTGCTAGCTGCAGACACATCACACACCCTCTAAACCTAATTTAGTCAGCAGCTATATGGACGGACATAGGTTTTAATTTGAGTAGGTGCTGTGCTGCCATTCCTAATCTTTTCCATTAGCTTTCCTTACAGACGAATGCCTTTCATGGCGTGACGCCTTTGTGGAGCTGCTTTTTTTTCTGGGTCCAGTGAAATTCCAGAGCAAGCTGTGGAGATAACGATCCGACCAGGCAGGTAAGCTGATCGCCACAAACTGGAGGAGAAGAACCCAATTAAAAGTAGCTGGCAGGCAGCTTGGTAGGCCGCCACGGGGACAGGGAAGTGACAGTGAAGTGACAGGTCACCTGCCTATGGGGGCGGTGTGGCTGCATGGCCAGGTATTTTGTATGAGAACAATCTAGTTCACTGGTTGTTAAAGTGGGGTCCGGGGAGCGCCTCAGGCGTCCTTAAAGGAGAATTCCATGCTAGAAGGCTTTCTTACCTTTCTTTGTAGTCGTTACGTCCCCACCAAAGAGGTCCAGGTGTTTTTTTGTGCAAAAACTCCTTATTGGCTATTTCCCCTATCATAAGCCCTCAATGAATTGCATTGAATGGGAATTGAATGGGGCTATGGGGTGTTGTGCTAATTCGCTTATTTCCATCGAAATAAGTAGTAAAGTGTGCCGCTTGGGATATTATGTACATTATGAAGAGAGGATATATACAACAAAAAAATGAGCGATGGAAATAAGCGAATTAGCACAACACCCCATAGCCCCATTCAATTCCCATTCAATTCAATGCAATTCATTTAGGGCTTATGGTAGGGGAAATAGCCAATAAGGAGCTTTTGCACAAAATAACACCTGGACCTCTTTGGTGGGGACGTAACAACTACAAAGAAAGGTAAGAAAGCCTTTTAGTATGGAATTCTCCTTTAAGGGGGTCACCGGCAAAATTGGTTAATATAGCATCAAAATCTGTTTCATACTTAGTTTTTTATATTTTAAATAACATTTCACAAACAGTCAGTTTTTATATTGTGATATTGCTACTTTGGCTTGTGTTCGTTTTTGCTGCCCATGTTGTCCGTGTTCAGAATCAGATAACAAGGGTATGGCTTTACGCAGTACAAGGGACACTTATACCATTGTGATCTGTAAGTCCCCAGACAAGGCTAGGTATGTTATGTATGTGAAGCAAATAGGGAGAGGCTACAGTACCACCTGCTTCTTATCTGACAATAGCAATGACAGACGAAGATGCCAGACTTTTTACACCAGTGGTTCTCAAAGTGGGGTCCAGGGACCCCGAGCAGTCCTTTAGAAGGTTAGTTAATTTCCACCACTTGTAGCCAGTATTTCCCCCCCCCCCCCCCCCCCCCCCCCCCCCAAGGATCCTTTTCATAACAACGAAGCCTACGGTCTCAAATCACGCTCTGTGTGCCAGTAACATTTTTTGTGTTTGAATATGTGGCGTGGTGGCGCACTAATGATGGAGACGTCACAAGATGCAATGCATGGGCTGACACAGCATTATGACTGCTGTTGAAATGAGCCCAATGCCATTCAAATTATGGAGCCTAAAACAGCTCAGAATACAGGCAGGGGTCGAAAGTAGCCAAGTATTGTTACTCATGAACTGTAATCAAGTATACAGTTTATTTCTTATGGTACTTTTACTTGAGAATTCTCATTTTTCAATCCATTATAGTTTTTACTCTCACTTATTTTGAAACCATAGCTACAGGTGACTTTGCAGCTTTAGATTATGATTTTTTTGATACTTCAGTACTGTAAGTATATTTTGATGCCAAAAATATTATTCAAGTAAACTTTTGAACACAGGCCTTTCACTCGGTACGTACCGTATATGTTTATTGTGGTAAAGGCTTTTACTCAAGTAAAAAAAATAATCTGAGTACTTCTTCCACCATTTCCTTCCTGTGAGCACATTAACAATATCAGTGAATTTCACACATTACTGTGAGCCAGCCATGGCATGTGTACCCTCAAACACAAGTGCACATCACAAGATTCCAGCACTGTGACAGGGGCTCCTTTAAACCCTCTATCCCAGGGGTTCTCAAAGTGGGTGCCGTGACACCCTAGGGCCTAGTGTGCCGTGACACCCTAGGGCCTAGTGTGCCGTGACACCCTAGGGCCTAGTGTGCCGTGGCGCCCTAGGGCCTAGTGTGCCGTGGCGCCCTAGGGCCTAGTGTGCCGTGACGCCCTAGGGCCTAGTGTGCCGTGACACCCTAGGGCCTAGTGTGCCGTGACACCCTAGGGCCTAGTGTGCCGTGGCGCCCTAGGGCCTAGTGTGCCGTGACGCCCTAGGGCCTAGTGTGCCGTGACACCCTAGGGCCTAGTGTGCCGTGACACCCTAGGGCCTAGTGTGCCGTGGCGCCCTAGGGCCTAGTGTGCCGTGGCGCCCTAGGGCCTAGTGTGCCGTGGCACCCTAGGGCCTAGTGTGCCGTGGCACCCTAGGGCCTAGTGTGCAGTGACACCCTAGGGCCTAGTGTGCCGTGACACCCTAGGGCCTAGTGTGCCATGACACCCTAGGGCCTGATCTGTTCTTTTTGGCAAACGTTCTAACCCAGAATAGGGATGCTGCCGTTCAAGTGCTTATAAGTATAAAGTTCATTGCCTCTGTCCTATAATGGAAACAGATATTGTCCTATAACGGAAACAGATATTGTAACAATGTAATAGTAACAACAGTGTGCCCTGAGACACAAACGTTTGAGAACTGCTGCTCTAACCTCTAGTTCTGGATGGTACCAGACAAACTGAGAGAAGGTGTTTTTAATTATTATTACATAAACAGCTAATCGCAATTATTGGACCTAATCTCAATGAAACTTTACAAATATTTGTTATATATTTTCAAACATTTTCAAAAATAGTTTAAATAGCATATCTCGTTTTGACCTTGTAGATTGGCTATTTCCACTATTCATCTTTTTTAAAGTATAAAGTAATTCAATATGTCTTGTCATATTTACCCCCGTTTACGAGGCCAAAAAACGTTCCAATGTTCAATGACAGAAAACACAATTAAGTGACAATTAATCGTAATGTAAAATGTCATAATCATAACTTGGGCCTCTGTACTCCTGTCCCACCCACATTCTCATATGAGCGGGGTTATAATTAGCAACAGGCAGGCAACTCACGTGGCATTCAAAGTGTCAGAGTGCCAAGCTGAACAGGCAGGCTTGCCAAAACCAACCGCTTTCACATCCTATGTAGGCTACATTGAATGGTGGTAGGCATTATCAAAGGCTGAAGATAGTCATTGTTTGGATTATTTGGTATTCAAAGTTAGGCCAAGTCAACATTAACAGATATAAAAGATAAGCAGCCTCATGGATGAGCTGGAGAGACGGGGAAGCCCCTGATATTTAACAAACACCATCTATAGCAATGATAATCTAGTCGTTGCAAGAGCAACCTCTTCAAACTTTCCTTTCTTCCCACTTCAATTGTCCTACTGAATAACCGCCGCATAGTTCAGAGCTCTTAGTGGGGAAGGGACTTATTGACCTTCATCAGTTATTTATTGCACTTACACCTGTGATACTATAAACTGTGAATACTCTAGTACTCTATTTATATACCTCCTCTGATTGCATTTTTGCACTGATCTCTTGTGATACTCTGTGATACTGTACTTGTACATGGCTGCTATTGTGTATTGTCTACTGTGTTTTGTCTTCTGTTTTAAAAAGCGTTATGTACTACTGCACTTTTGCCCAAGACAAATTATATATACAAAGTATATCTCATCATCTCATCAATCTGAATGGCTTTAACATGTTCAAAAATGCCTCTTTTATGAAAACAATATCTCCACAAAATACAATTTACACTACACTACACTACGTCTAAATAAACACAGGATGTTACCGCGTACATAAGATACAAGGAAACTGTAGATCAAGCGGCTTGAAACCCATCCTACCTGAAAACAAACAAAAACCAGTGACATCAAACAGTGGCTGTCAGTTCATGGTCTATTCTCTACACCAGTCAGTTCATAGTCTATTCTCTACACCAGTCAGTTCATAGTCTATTCTCTACACCAGTCAGTTCATAGTCTATTCTCTACACCAGTCAGTTCATAGTCTATTCTCTACACCAGTCAGTTCATAGTCTATTCTCTACACCAGTCAGTTCATGGTCTATTCTCTACACCAGTCAGTTCATGGTCTATTCTCTACACCAGTCAGTTCATAGTCTATTCTCTACACCAGTCAGTTCATAGTCTATTCTCTACACCAGTCAGTTCATAGTCTATTCTCTACACCAGTCAGTTCATAGTCTATTCTCTACACCAGTCAGTTTATATAGTCTATTCTCTACACCAGTCAGTTTATATAGTCTATTCTCTACACCAGTCAGTTTATATAGTCTATTCTCTACACCAGTCAGTTTATATAGTCTATT